>NC_079223.1:34872890-34925390 GCF_029633865.1 Lampris incognitus
TCTGAGCTGGTAATGCAGCAACCCTGACATGCCTTTTAAGGGTCGTAGGTCAGATATAGCCTATACACAAATGTCGTTATGAATTTAGTACTGAACACTTGAGGTGGTGAGTGATGACTTACATTTGAAGATGGAAATATACAAAGTTCACACATACATACATACATACATACATATACATACATACATACATACATACTGAGACACACACACACACACACACACACACACACACACACACACACACACACACACACACTACAACAAATGAGAAGCATATGATACTTTGCTTGAATTGGTGTTCTGAGCAGGCATGATAAATCGGTACAAAAACAGACAACAGTAGAATTTTATTCTATCTGCTGGCAGTGGGTGATGGGAAGTTTCTGTGCACCTCTGTCTGCCCCCAGTCAGCCACACAACCTGCTCTTGTCATTCACTGACTCGGTAACCCAACGCTGCTGTGCAGCTGCACAGCTCATTGGGGTTACCAGGACCAAGGCTAAGGCCAAGGCTAGGAAGGCAGCAGAGTGGAAATTCATACCCAGGACCTACCGGTCTATGATCAGCATTAGCCCTTAACACAGTGAAATAGGAAGTGCTGCAGTATGGTAAACCGATCCCACATCTGTTCAACGAGACAGCTCCCACCTTAAGCAGGTGTGATTGAGCTTCTGGGCTCAGCCCGGAGGGTTTCTGAAGCTCAGTTGGCTTTTACTTTCTTATTCTGTGAATGAAGCATGAAGAGTGTGAGAAGACTCTATCAGAAACATTAGTTTAAAAAAAAAGAGAGGGTGTTATTGGTATGAGGCAAAAGCCTCAATCGTTGATCTCTCAGGGGTGAGCATTAGTTGTCCAAAAACATGACATTGAGATCCGTGGCCGATTAGGGAAGCTGAGTTGTGGAAATCTAGGAATCTGGGAGTAGGGTTTTGGCAAAGAAAGATCTGGCATGGAAACATGCCTCTGCAGCTGTCTTGTACGAGAATGGTGGGGCCTGTTACTGAGGAGAAAATCTTAGTCACACATGCACAGAGGCACACACATGCATAAAGGCATGCACATCCACAGAGGCTCACACATGCACAGAGACACACACATGCACAGAGACACACACATGCACAGAGGCTCACACATGCACAGAGACACACACATGCACAGACACACACATGCACAGAGGCTCACAAATGCACAGACACACACATGCACAGGGACACCCACGTGCACAGAGGCACACATGTGCACAGAGACACACACGTGCACAGAGACACACACATGCACAGAAGCACACACGTGCACAGAGACACACACATGCACAGGGGAGCACATATGCACACACGCATGTACACACATAAACATGTTGGCTGTTGGCACTGTATGAGAGAGACTCACAGAAATGGCTTTGTGAATAACAGGAAGATTCTGGATAATTGTGGTTTGTTGGGAGACTAGTGCAATTCCGCGTTAATTATTGCATTCACCAAGAATTTCCCTGAAAATAAATATCTCCTCGTCGTTTTGTTTAACAAACTCAAACTTCGGTGTATAATTTATGGTAAGTCGGAAATCAGCTGCTTAAAACAACATATATATAATGAAACCTCAAACTCCAGTTTATTGAATCAGCCAGAAATGACAGGTCACAAAGTTTCATTTGGAATCACTAACATTATTAAAGAGGACTTAAATGAGATCTGTTTTAATCTAAATCAGCGGGTCAACATATTCTCAGAGTTTTGCAGAAACCGTATAACACCAATGTTGACTTGTTTTTTTAACTGGGGAAAAAACCCTGTGTTTAATGATATATTGTATTCAGCTAAAACACTTAAAATCTATTGTGCTATTATTGGCTTTGCGGTTATTGAAAAAAAAAAGGTGCAAATAAAATTGAAGCCATAACAAGTAGGGTGCAAGATGATATGCACTGCACTTGTGTTTATTGCTGAAGCAGTTTACAACACTGGTCTGTCAACGGGCATTCATGACCTCGAAAAAGAATAAATACTTTTTTCTTATAATACTTTTTTGTCCAACCCTCACTCCCCTTCAAGTCATGATAGCTCTGGACTTTTACTGTGCCAGCCAATATAACTGTCATGTTTCCCACTTTCCCTGGTGCATCGAGGTTCAAGGCCCTCTTGTGATTTCCCAGCATATCTAGGAAGAGACTAAACAGAGGGATGTGTGTGGATCGGTGACAATACTCCTCCAGAATCCTGCAGTGTTTATTTCAGATGCCTGTGCTCTTCTGAGGCCGTTACACAAAGCATACTTTCTCTGTGCTTTGGCGCAATATCGCCCCTTTCCAGTATTTAGATATATGCACGCACACACACACACACACACACACACACACACACACACACACACACACACACACATATGCATGCATGCATGCATACAAGGGGGAGGCTATTTCCTTGAATGAACTGTTTTGGCATCTCGAGGGACTAAAAAGTGGATTTGTGGTCATACGTTTTAAACAGTTGGAGTGGCTGTCCAATGAAAATCCATTCTCTGTATCACTGTGAGCTTGCAAACCCATTTGCAAGCACTTGTGACTTTAGCGGTTAAACCCTGAACCCTATAAGGCGACGCGTCTAACCCTGACATGGCTGTGGCATGGCCGTCTCATTATACAGCTTCTGAAATAACTGCATTTCTGCAGTCCTATCTAACATTGCCTGCACGACTGACTCGGGGTTGCACAAGCTTTATAAACTTGTTAAACCGGCCTTGGACGTCTAATCCAGCAATTACATTCTGTTATGACTGAGGTTTTAAAATAGCTGTTGATTTGATTATGTAGCATTTGCAGTTGTTTCAGTTTTCAATTTTTTTTCTCACTTTCCTCAGATTTTTTTTATTTCCTGGACTCTGTCTGAGACACTTCCTGTTATCTTCAGCGTAGATGACTTTCACTTGTACGGCACATCGTGGCGAAGACACGAGACTTTATGGCGGTACAAATGCCTTTTGGCATATTTGGACAGAGAAGCAAGTGGGATGTGCTATACTAAGCAAATTTCTTTTTATAGTGGAATGAAGTGCTAAGCATGTATCAATAGCTAAAATAAAGGGCTTCTAGAACATGACACCTTTTTTTAAGAATAGCACCCTGACCCAGATGGGTGCAGGTTCAGACAGAGAACCGGGCGAGTTGGCATGGAGAGCAGGAGGCTGTGCCACATTTAGTGGACGCTCATTATAAGATAACTCACCAACTTATCTGAATAGAAAATACTTTGTCTTTGTCACTGTGTGCCTATTTTTATAAGACTAAAGAGACATTTGAAAAAGTAACAGATTGACAAACAATTTAGTTGACAGCAGTATCGGGATCACATTTGAATATTAATTGCACAAAGATTTTTGCCTGATTATAATGATATATTATTGCATTATTTTTAATTAGCTATTACAGGGGCCCAACTGAGTTACTGATGGCTTCTAGAAAAAAGAAAGAAAAAAACGCATCGTTACGCTCGTTTTATGCCTGTCGCCAATCATATTTTTTTTGGGGGGGGGGGTTATTTCTCTCCAGTTGTACTTGGCCAATTAGCCCACTCTTCCGAGCCGTCCCGGTTGCTGCTCCACCTCCTCTGCCGATCTGGGAGGGTTGCAGACTACCACGTGTCTCCTCTGATACATCTGGAGTCACCAGCCGCTTCTTTTCACCTGACAGTGAGGAGTTTCACCAGGAGGATGTTGCGCGTGGGAGGATCACGCTATTCCCCCCAGTTCCCCTCCCCCCTGAACAGGCGCCCCGACCGACCAGAGGAGGCGCTAGTGCAGCGACCAGGACACATACCCACATATCTGGCTTCCCACCCACAGACACGTCCAATTGTGTCTGTAGGGACGCCCGACCCAGCCGGAGGTTACACGGGGATTCGAACCGGCGATCCCGGTGTTGGTAGGCAACGAAATAGACCGCTATGCCACCCGGATGCCGTCGCCGATCTTGTTTGCGGCTAGTGAGTGGTTAAATGAAATGTGAAATAGGGATAATCTCCCCGTAATGTAGATAAAAAATACAGCGTAAGATGGCCATGAAGACGAAATATTTGAGAGAAACGACATCGAATCAGTGGCGTTTATGTGTGACATCTGTACGTTTTTCTCATTGTGCCGTGGATGATCGATCACTACTACAAACGATCACTTGTTACGCGAACCTGTATCCACTCCCACCGATCTATAAACCTCGATCACGTTTGAGTTACACTTGCGGGAAAACGTCCTTTAGCGAGTTAAGAAAGTTTGTGGCTCGCCGAATCTCAGCAAAGCTCCCATAAGCTGCTCTGGCTAAAAGTAAACGTTGTGTGCAGAAGGTTTGTTAGCTTCTGTTCCGCCCTGCTGCCCTGCTTTCTGACTCCTCGGTGCATAGTGTAAATAAGTATTGAGGTCTTTAGGTTAGCTCTAAACCCATTGTTATGAGCATGTTACTTCCTGAGACACACTATGGTTTACAGGATTATTGCTTTAAATTATATGACGGAGGGGAGCTTGGCGAGGCTTCATAAAGTACACCCTTTGGTAGACTTTCAGTTTCTAAAATCACTTGGGCACATGATAACTTGTTAGGATGTGAGCGTGTGCTTATGCATGTGTGTGTGTGTGTGTGTGTGTGTGTGTGTGTGTGTGTGTGTGTGTGTGTGTGTGTGTGTGTGTGTGTGTGTCTTGTGTGCATCCATGCTGGCATGTGTGGGGATGTTGTCTCAGGTGTCAGAAAAAAGAAAAAGCTGAATCCTGTATGTGGATGACGTAACGTACAGTATGTGATTGGGTGATGCTAGAGTTTACATCGCGCTAAACTGACATAACTAAATATGAAAAGTAACACTCATCCAAGCAGTTGCAGACGGGATGCATTAAAAGAATGGAACAAAGATGAGGCCAAAAGAAAGCCGCAAGACTCACCACCCCATGCATACCAACAGTAAGCATAGCCATGGTTGCTGGAAACACGGACCTACAAATTCAAAATGTATGTTACTTGTAATTTAGTATATCATGCTTTATATCAATACAAATTAAAATGACTTTCCTTTGTAGATTAGATGTGGATAGATCAACCAACCGTGCCGTTCTGTGGCTTGACGCACATTTTGTGAAGTGAACTGACAATGATGTAGAACAAGTATTATTGCCTCGGCAAGGTTATTTAAACTGAACTGTGGTTATCCTGCAGCCGTTCTTGTTCGTTTATCTCTGACCAAACAACTATTGTTGTACCTTATAGCTGACAGGTTAGAAAAACATCAGTGTTAACAATTGCGATGTTCACAAATATGTGTTTACACCTCACAGAGTTTACTTTAAGTGGGGGGGGGTGATTAGTTCTTGAAGGGGTTTAGAAAGTCCCCGAACCGCATCTTATGGTTTCTATGCAGTGATTCGAAGAGAGAGACAAGACGGCTTGATTAATAGATATATAGTTACTAAAGCATTATTATGAAAAGTGCAGGAAATATTTTCCTGTCCTGTCTCGGAAGAGGCTCACGCGTGATTGATGCTTTGATTTTTTTTTTGATGTTTCACTAAGGAGAACCAGCTCTCAGGTTTAAACCACATCCAGATTCCTGCCTTTTTCTCTTGAAGCGTTCACCAGGCCGTTGAGGCTAGCACGCTCGCTGCAGCCACATTAAAGTAATCAGGGGTCTTATCAGAAGTGCCATGTTTAATGAGCAAAGCAAACAAAAGCTCCAAAGGACTAAAATCTAACACCGTGCACTGGATTCGATCTGTTTCTTTGTACCGTATCGGTAAAGCTATCTTTTTTTCTGCACCACGGCCAAACTAAATACAGATCTGAAGATGACGAGACAAGAGTAGACACACATATTCGCCTGTATGCACGCATAGAAAACATCCAAACGCACATGGGGGGGTGACACACACACACACACACACTCAGGCTTCGGGGTAAGGCCCAGAGGGCTGGTTTGGTGATCTTGTGTTGCTCTCTGAGTGATGTCCTGGGGGATGCGGAGAGGCAGAGAGGGGCCTGCGCTCCTCCGCTGCTCCTTTGTTTACACTGATGGTTTCCAGATGCTAGCCAGCGATCGGGGCGCTTGCAGAACACTGTGGAGCAGCCCAGCAGTTTGGGACCAGTGCCAGCAAAACCAGGGTTAAGGCAGTGCTATCTGGGATACTTGGAAAACATGGCTTTGCATTGTAATAACTCAAGTGTAGTTTCCAGAAACCAAGGGCCATGCTTCAGAGAGTGATTATGAATAATCAGTGTGCCCGTGTCACTCTCAGAAACGTAATTAAAACGAAAGTGTTCAAACGATTGTCCTTATATATGAATGCTTTGCCCTTTTCTTGTGGTGAATTACAAAATACACTGACACTCTCAGTTATTCTAAGTCATCGGGAAACTGGTTATAAATATAGGCCTGGTGTAATTGCATCTGATAGTGATTAACATATTTCTCTGAGTGATTTAACCGTACTTTACTGAGGCCTGTAATATACCCAAGTGTTTGTTTTGACTGAGTATTGTTTTGTCTTTTCATTCTTCTTCTTATCTTTTTTTATTAATTCGGTGCTTAAGTGTATTGTCTGTGGAGTTCTATCAGTCCATTTAGACATCCCTCATTTGGGAGGGATTGTTTTTCTTAAACAAGGGTGCATTGTGCTTAAAAGAGAGCATATTTGTCACTTTAACACCACACCTGTTTCTCCCTTCACTTTCAGCCTCAGCCACTTTTCTTCACAGGCATTTAGAAAGAGACAGCTGCACCAGCAAAGAAGGCGTCGAGAGAGAGAGCAAGAGAGAGAGGAGGAGGAGGAGAGAGCAAGAGAGAGAGAGAGAGAGAGAGAGAGAGAGAGAGAGAGAGAGAGAGGGAGAGAGAGAGAGAAACAGTGACCTTATTTAGAGCTTGTATTGCTTGGCGGGATGGATAAATAGGCCCCATAATGCACCTGGCTGAGGATCTGACCTGTGATTGGGCTGTGCAGTCCAGCAGCGGAAACGGCCAATAAAACCAGCTTGTTTTGTGGGCAGCAGACCACAGCTGAGGGGTTGACAGTGTCATTCCTGTGAGAGAGACTTGAAGCGGCGGCCATCTGCACGCCCTGACTTGGCCCTCAGTGACTGACTGACTGACTGACTGACCGATGACTGCATCCTCACCTCTTTAGTCTGCGGGTGCCGTGATGTCATGCAGAATGGGTAGGTCACTAAGGGGCCGAGATGGTTTCACCGAATCACATCGCTGGCAATGATAAAGAAATCAAGTCTTGAGGTAGTTCCTGGAATTAGATAGGTAGTATGTCATTTTGGGTAGGTAGGATATATTCAGGAATCAGGAACACATTTATTTGTCATTTCATTCCATGCACCTGCGCATATGAAATGAAACAAAATGTCGTTTTCCCCAGCCCACAGCAGTGCAGCACAAAAAAAACATACACATCCCAACTGCAAGAGCACATATATCCAAACTACAAAACAAACAAAAAAAACCATATAGCCACCACACACACACACACACACACACACACACACATATATATATATATATATTAAAAAAAGATGACTATTGGAACTGCCGGTCTGTATGGGCTAGCAGTTAGCTTAGCCTGCCTCGCTTGCGCGTCCTGCGTAATATTATGCCGTTTCTGAAATTTTAGAAGTATTCTGCTCCTAGCTACACAGCTGGGATGGGTTAAATGCAGAGAGTAAATTTCATTTGCATGTATGTACAAAATGACTAATAAAGAATATTCTATTCTATTCTTAAATTAGATATTTGAAAGGGGTCGAATATCATTTGCAAATACTCTGTTGTTTTGATTATAGCCTACTTAGGCGCTGGAAAAAAAAAGCTGCTTGCCAGCAGTTTAGTTGTTTGGAAACAGTAATTATCGGAAAGTGCAGAGTATCAGAAGAGGGTAGGCTATCTTGGGGAAGAAAAAAAAAACACTTTTCCATGCTTGAAAGTTCACACCATCTCAAGTGCCTTGAAACTGACCTTGCCCTACATGCAAGAATTATATGCAGCTATTAGTTGACACAAATATAGGTCAGTATGAAAACACGCAATTTATTGAGCCAGAATAAAGCCGAAAACACTGTAAAACGTCTCTTCTCCATCTTGTGTGGTCTGACACAACACAGCCCCGGCCATTGCCCCCCCCCCCCGAGTTTCTCTTTCCTTGACGAGGAGGAGGTTTATTTGTGTGTTTTGTCTCAGGAAGGAGCACATTGACCTGTCTGAGGCGCTGTTATCATAAAGCTCATCAGAACAACTCTGCACTTCAATGATGGGAACTTCGACCGCTGATAAAGCATCTCGTGTTTTCATGTGCATCACATGTGTACAACAGGATTGTGTTGTAGCCAAGAGCTTTGACTTGGTAGCATGCCAGGACTTTGTTCACTGAAACAGACTTTTTGTTAGAAAAGCTAACTACTGTGAATGAACTAAGCAACAGTACAACTTTTATTTCCTTAATTTTTCACTTGGCATTTTTGTTGTTGGTGTTGTTAGGTTTTTTTTTAAACCTTTCCGAACCCTCATTTATCTTTCTCTTCTCTTAGGTTTATGTGAAAAACCTGCAAACTCTCAGAAGCCTCTTTGGTGTAATCCATCAATGACTTGAGTTGCGTTTCCATACAAAGACCCCACTTCCCAAACTGATACCGGAGAAGGAGTTACATGCAATTTCGACCAAACATTTCCCAAAGCCTCACAGTTTTTACCCATTGAAATCCCCTGTTCTGTCAAAACCTCAGCCAAACCACTGAAAGGCATGCAACATTTGCATAAAAATTATTTTAACTGCCAAGCTTTGTTGTCAGCAGTGTCTCCTTGATTTTTAAAAAAAATTATTATTATATGCGGATTGACTGTGGGCAATATCTGTAGCCCAAATCAACAGTAGGTAGATGTCCTCCATAATAGCTAAATAAATCCTTCAATTGTATGAAATTCCATACCCCAAACCTTGAAAGTAATAGTCTCTCGAATTATACTTTTTGGACTTGGATCGGAGGGAATGTCTGATATTAAACCATGGTTAACTTATCCTCTTTTTGGGGATGGAAGATCACAGTTCAGGGGGTTTGATGAGTGTCTGGGACGATATATTCTGGTGTCCATCCACTTGTCATTACTCTTTGTCTGGAATGCAAGATCATCACAAATGTAAGATCACCTTCAGGTCTCAGACAGTGGTCTGGACTGAGTTTTTCCAGTGGTCAGTAATAGGCGCCATTTCCATGATTTACATTGGCGCAGATTTCCAAGATGTTTTCGAGGCAAAATGGAATTTGAAGTGCTGGTGTGACCTGCTACACCACTGTAATTTCAAAGTACATACGAGTCGAATTCCTGAGCTGCACACCTCTTAATCAATTTTATGGTGATAAATGAATTGCTGTGAAATGATAGATTATAATAGGGCTGTTGGCCAGAGTGTGGCTGCACTATAGAGTGCCATTTCAATTTAAACCTGTTGAAGTGTAAATGCAATAAGCATGCATACTTCAGATTCCTGCTGAAGGAGAATCTAATCTCACTTCTTTTTTTTTACGGCACTCAGCGCATGTCTCTTTAAAATCCAACCCTCCTAGTGAACCCCCCCACTGCCCCAACAAACTTCTCTGCATTCCTTCTCATGATAATGACTTCAATCCATTGCATTTGTGGCCATAGCTACAGTTGTTGGTTGGGTTGCGCTCATGCCCCCCCCCCCATTCCAAGGAATCAAATGGTTTAATTAAAAGCAGAGCAGCGAGTTTTACGATGTCTCTCTGTTTCTGTTGTGCTCTGCCCCTCTATGGAAGCCATCTGCTTTGGATTTAGATTTCCTCCTCCTCCTCCTCTCCCTCTGTTTCTCCTTCCTTCTCTCCAACCTCCCTCCTTGGCCCAAGAGGGTTTTATTGGAGGGTCTCTCCCCAGCTGGCTCTGATGACTGTAGGCTTGCAGTATTTATCCACTATTCTTTCTGTGTGTGTGTGTGTGTGTGGGGGGGGGCTTTGTAGAAATCAAGGCTCATTCTCGACCAGCAGCATTCAGATTCACTTTTGTTGTCCTGGGGGAGCAGGGCACTGTTTTGTGTCCATGTTGTGTAGGTCCCTTTTTGCAGTGCATCTTATTCTCATATGCCTCGCGTTCAGCTCACCCCCCCCCCATGTCTGTCACTCTCTCTCAGTCCTGTTTTTCTGTTTAATACAGAATGTGAGGTCATTAATTCTGTGATGTAAGCTGATGAATGCTCTGTGTCCTTGTAGCTGGGCTTAACTCTGAGTAGGGGTAGTTCAGGAAACCATGTGCTGAGACTTTCCAGTTGTGTCTCAGGAGTGTATGAAAACCTGTGGCTATGGAATTTGTTGTGTGTACGTGTGTGTGTGTAGGGGGGATCGAGGAAAGAAAGAGAAAGAGCTAAAGAGATTAGGTCAGTGTATCTGCATGCATGTGTCTGTGTGGTTGTCTGTGTCCATGTACGTCTTGGCAGGGAGTGAGAGACAGAGCAAAAATGATTTTGTTAGTGTAACTGCATGTGTGCTCGTTTGAATCATATGCACTTGTGTAGGTTTCATATTTGTCTATTTACAAGTCCTTTCAGAATGCACCAAGTGGCTGTGGCTATATGTGATATCATAATTCACAGCCAGCCCTGTTGCGAGTTTTCAGCAGGATGCGGTCATGTCGCCGCACTGCATCCCATATGGATGCTGTCCACCCCTCGGAACACATTAAGCCTTATCTCAACACCCTGGACCTTGGCCCCCCAAAAATAAACAAGCAATGAGTCAGTTCAAACCGGCATTGTACCAGTGATGCGACAAACATTGGACCACCATGTCCCAGCAAGGACAAAATCCACTGATTCTCTATTTCAAAGCCTTGTTTCCACATGACAGACACTTAAAACTGTACAAACGGATAAGACATTTCCATTTACTTACTAGTGTTGAGCCAAACCTGAAAAACTGTGTTTGCATAGGGCAAAGGAAAAAGGAAGTCATCCTCTTGAGTGGGCCTATCTCCAGAATGATGCGCTGTTGCAATGACGCAGTTCCACTAATTTGGTTGTTTTACTGTGTGTATTTGTCCATGATTGGCAAATGTCAATTTAAAGGAAGCACAGCAGTGTAATTTTTCCTGGAAATAAGACCCACCTAAAACATTTGCTCAGTCATTCTAGTGTTTCGATTGAAGCGTGGAGTTTTGATTTGCTCTTGCCCATTACTCATAGATAGTTTCTCAGCTTGTCCCTTAAGGTAGTGGTGGCATAAATGCCCAGATGTTATTGTGATATTCATTTCTGCTTGTCTGGCTGGCCACTGGAATGTGCAATGCCAACAGTCCTTTTAAATTTCATGACCTCAGAACCTGAATCCTCTCATCATTTGAGAGGACCTCCATGACAGGCATTGTGTTGTAATGGCCTCACAACAACCACCCAATGTGGTTGCAACATTATTGCAACCTTACACACATATTCAGAGAGAGAGAGAAAGGGGGGGGGCAAAGCAAGCATACAAGAGAAAGAGCTTGAGAAAACACGGACATGTATTCTCAATTTATCCCCAGCATGTAATCTAACTGTATAACATTGAAATTGATTCAGTTGATTCTTCTTCACTTCATGCTTCACACATACGCTGTTGCTACCGGTATGGTGGATGAACATGTTTTTCATGAACAGTACTTGCTATTATTACCATTTTAATTCATTAAATAAATACAATTGTCAATCAATCACACTGTCGACAGAGCATCAGCTTTTCACAAGGGTGGACAGATAATCCTATTTCTGTCCGAATTCATGGTCGCTGGATCTTTTTGGTATTGTGATGTGAAGGGGACCTGACTGATCTTAAAGCTGTCAGCTGCAGACAGAGCATGATGTGCATCCAAAGGCTAAGCCAACACCCAAAGAACATTGTGGAGCTGGATAGGAATGATGATAAGGAGTATTAGGGCTGTTACTAACCAGCTGAGTACTGACATTTGGGAAGTATTTTTTATCATTAGAATCAACTGTTTAGTGGGAAATAACAACATTACAGGATCTACTTTTTGACACAGTTGATCATAACGTCTTGATTCATCATCTTACAAACTGTGTGAAAGATACAAACCACACTCTGAACAGCATTATTATATAGCTCCCTTATATCTCCCAGATAGCCCATTATCAGGTTTTGTAATGGGTTTTTTTCCTCATCAGAACCTTTAAATTGTGGGGTTCCTCAGAGTTCTATTCTTGGTCCCGTTTTATTTTCCATGTACATGCGCCACTTGATCATACATAAAGTCAAAATGCTTGCTTCTAAACTCTTTGCTCCATAAATGCAACATTCCTTTCATTCGCTATCAGGTGATGCACAGTTGTATTTGCTTGTTAAACCAAGTGATACAAGCAGCCTTGTTTCTCTGAGCGACTGTCTAAATAATATCTAATACTCTGTCCCAAAACCCTCTCCAGCTAAGTGATGATACATTTAAGATAGTTATAGTCGGTCTACCAACTGAAAGTTTGAAAATTCATTAACATCTTGGCAATGTGACAGCCAATATTAAATTCCAAAGATTTCGGGGTTTGGAAGCAAGTCCAAAAATTATTCAGTCTTTCTTCCATTACTCAGGAAATGTTCTCCTGGATTGCCACCTTGATGTGGTGGAGAAGCTTGTGTGTACCAATGATCCCTAGAGCTATGCAGTCCGGAGCTTGGCTCCTGGTAGGGGCACCCAAGGCGGATAGGTTAAGGAGGAGGTTTCAGACCAAGCACGATCCAACAAAGACCTCAATGGCGGAACTGACAGAAGATGTCTCCAAGTCACAAAGGTAGTGAAGGCGGGTGAAGGCTGCAACAGAGGGTGGTCCCCAATCATCTTGGTTTTCCATGCCGTTGGACTCTGGCCACCCCCTGCCAAGGACCATGTGGTGGCTGCAGGCGCATCAGCCACTCCACGTAAAACACTGTCATGCACAGGCATCCTCCCATTATGCAGCTCTAGGCTTGGCCTCTATGCCAATCTGAGGACCAAGAGGGACCCAGAGGGAGGATGGTCATACTTGACCCTGAGTGAATGCCGATGATAATGATGATGGTGGTGATCGTGCGCTGCCAGAGCCTAAATGAACGGCAGCTTTTATTTTGCCACGGAAGGAAGTTGAGTTTGGCAGTTGTCGAGCATAGGCCACGAAGAAGAAGAAAAATCATTCACGAAGAAGAAGAAATATAAAAGGAGCTCACGATGGGCGAGACGGAGAGTGTGGCGTGAGCTGCAGATGTGTGCTGTTTGAGAGTGAACTAGTCACAGTTAAACCAAAATTGGAATGGGGAGCGCTTCATCTTGCTTGCCGTCTACAAGGATGCCACGAGTGGGCTAATTAATCCTTTGTTGTTGTTCGAATGTATTGCTGTTAGAATTCATTTGCTAGTTAGCATTCTAGTATTAGGCTAACGTTAAAAGGGTTAGCTAATAACTCATGTTGCCTTGCTGTGTAGTTTATCTCATGTGTAATTCAGTTAGCTTGAGGTTAGCCGTGTTCTGTGCAATTAAGTACATGTGTATGGTTATATACTGATTTAATTTTGTAAAAGATGTAGATGCAGGCCTCGTCAACACGGTGCCTGTGTGATTGCTGCAGAGTACTAAATCACACATCATAAAGTTATAAATGTTTTTAGCATTTTCATGTTTTAATACTTGTTTAAGTGTAGAACAGAACAACTTTTAAGATTTTCTATAACATTTGCGATTTAATTTAATAACGTAATAATTTAAAAATCATTGCTGGGTCAAAGTTTAGCCGCCGCCACGCCAACTCCTCTTTGCATTCAAACAGCGGATATGACGATTGAGTAATTCTACTAGTGTAGTCTAATAATGGTGATTGATAAATTATGTCGGAGAAGAAGAAAAAGAAGATGTACCACTTTCAGGAGGAATGGGAGGAAGAGTTCTTCTTTACTAAAGTAAATGAAAGAAGTGTGTGTCTGATTTGTGGAGCTGCTGTAGCTTTAGCTAAGTCTAAGAGACACAATGTGGAGAGACATTTTCTACATGCCACAAGACTTTTAACACCAGCTACCCACCAGGCAGTATATTACTAAGAACAGAAAAGGCTCGTGAGCTCAAAGCAGCTTTGGGCAAAAGCATTCATTTTTCACAAAGCCCTTGAAACAGTCAAAAGCTGCAACCAAAGCGTCATTTAGGACTGCACATCACCTAGCTAAAAACAAAAGGCTGTTTTCAGATGGCGAGGTTGTGAAAGGGGTAATGTCCATAGTAGCAAACACCTTGTTCAAAGATAAGAAAAAAAGGCAAAGATATCATTACTGCACTCTCGGATGTCCAGTTGAGTGCAAACACTATTGCCTGAAGAGTGTCAGTGATGTCCATGAACTTAACTGAACAGCTTAACTGTGACCTGAGTACATGAAAGTGGTTCAGTATACAGTGTGATGAGTCTGTGGACAACAGCAGCGTGGCACAGCTGATGGTGTTCGTTAGAATGGTGTTCAGTGATTTCACCATAAAAGAGGAACTGCTGACATTACTGCTCACTTAAGACAGCAACAAGGCTGTTGACACCTACAAAGCCATGAAGCGGTATTTCCCCGAAAAAAATATCCCTTTGGAAAAGTTGGTGTCGGTGACGACAGACGGAGCCCCCGCGATGGCCAGCCGTCATTCGGGTTTCATTGCGAGCTGCTGACGTGATCCTGATTTTCAACGTTTTTTGAATTATCACTGCATCATCCATCAGCAGGCAATATGTGCCAAAGTGATGGGTTTTGACCACGTCATGACTCCGGTCGTGAAGATTGTGAACAGCATCCACTCCAAAGCCACACAACACAGGGCATTCAAAATTCTTTTAGAAGAGCTGTCAGCTGAATACGGTGACCTTTTGCTGCACACGGAGAATTGATGGCTCAGCAGGGGTAGTTTTACAGTGTTTTTTGTCACTTCTGGGTGAAATAAAAGAGCTCATGGTGTCCAGAGGGGAGGACACTACTTTGCTTCAGGACACTGAGTGGATGCTCGACCTTGCCAGACATCACAGGGAAACTGAATCATTAGAACTATGAATTGCAAGGCAAAGGCAAGAATGTCTCTGACATGATCAGTGCTGTGAACGCATTCATAGCCAAGTTGAACATTTTCTCTGTGCCTTTGCAAAGTAAGAAATTCCTGCACTTCCCTCTATGCAGTCAGTACTAAATGACAATGCTCCTGCATCTGGGGCCTTGGAGAGGGTTTCAGAAAAGTACTCCCAACTCATATCTAGGCATGGGCAAGAGTTTGAAGAAAGATTTCATGACTTTGATATGCTGGAGCCATGTGTGTCATTTATTTCAAATCCTTTCATGCAGGTTGACATGACATGCATTTCTGAGCAACTAGGTGAAGCATTTAACTTGAATGCTGGTGAGGTAGAAATGGAAATTCTCACGTTGCAAAACGACATTCATCTCAAAGACCACCAGGGGTCCCCACACTTTTGGTGCCTTGAAGACTCAGAAAAATACAAAGGTGTGCACACGGCAGCCTTAAAAGTTGCCTGTCTTTTTGGTTCCACCTATCTTTGTGAGTCAGTCTTCTCTGATATGAATTTCATTAAGAACAAACACAGAACTTGCTTAACTGATATACACCTTGAAGATTCAAGTTGCTGTGTCAAGTTATACCCCTGACTACAGTGCACTGGTGGACTCAATGAAATGTCAGGCTTCCCACTAATATTGGAACAATTTGTGTAAAACAGCATGCATAAAATGTATAAAACAGATTTTTTAAAATGTTTAACAGAATTTAAAACTGATTCTTTATAATATTTTTTGTTATGTGACTGCAAATGAGGTGTAATTGTCCAAGGATATTGGAATTGGAATTTGAACAGCTTTAACTTGTTAAAAGGGCAAATTTATTGTTGTGTCTATGAGATTACCAGAAAACTGATTCCTCATATTTTTTGTTATGTGACAGCTATTGAGGTGCAATTGTTCAAGGATATTGGAATTTGAACAGCTTTAACTTGTATATATGTTGTGTGCATAATACTATAAAGGGCAAATGTATTGTCCCTATATGAGATTACCAGAAAATCAAAATTATTTTAAATGCAGAAAAGCATACTGGATTTTTTATTGAGCTTAGATTTAATGTGAACTTTGAAATTATTGAGCAAAAAAGTTGGTAATGCTGACATTATTGATATGTTGAGTGAGATTGCTGAGATTATTATTAATAATTAAATTTTCATGTTTAAATGTATGTCTATTCACTGATTACTGTTAATAAAAACACAATCTTAAATAGTCATAAATTTAAAGGTAAATTTTAGACATATTTTATTCAAGAAAATTATTTCGAATGAGTAGCCCTCCATATAATTTCCCACCCTTTGGGTAGCCCTCAGTCTCAAAAAGGTTGGAGAACCCTGATGTAGAACATGGGTGAGATTCATCTGGTTCATACCCTTAAAAGAACGATTAAGTAAAACTCAAGTCATGGATAAAATTAGCTTTTTTTCTGTACTTGTGGTATGGAATTCGCAGTAATGGCAGCATTGTTTTTTCCCCCCTCTCTCTTTGTATTGTAAAGGTTTTCAACCTAACAACGCAGTCATCAAAAAGCTTGACAGTTGAAATAATTCAATAAAACAAGACTAAAGAAGACTGCTGTTTGAGTTGTGCCATACATTCCCTGTGGTTGGCTAAGGCCTTTTTTCAAGTTTGGGCAGGAGCTGAAGCAAATTCCCCTAAATAACTTGACAAAGATGATTCCAGAAATATCTCTAAAATTGTGTCTGTCACATCGTTTTTAGACCTATAAATAGCTGTTGATGTATGTACTTACTTTAGAATGAGTCAGTTAAGATTTTCACAGGAACAAAGAGGAGAGATTAGATATCTCCCATTTTAGCTCATCTCCATTGGCTTCCTGTGGATTTTGAAATTGATTTTAAGGTTTACATAATGAGCTTTTATTTCTCTATATACAAAACCGTATCCATAGATCCAAAAGCAAAAACTCTTCTGACTGTAATTTAAAACAGATTAAAGCCTAAATGAGATTGTGCATTTCAATTTAGGGCCCTTGAAATGCTCGACCTGTCCTCCTTTAGAAGCAAAAGTTCCCCTGCCTCTCTCTACTTTTAACAGTCAACGGAAAATTCATTTTCATAAACGTACCATTTTATATTATCATAGTGTCTTCATTTTGTTTATTGCCTTCTTGCGCTTCCTGATTTGTTTCTGTAATTATTGTTAACAATTGTTTTTATTATTACTATTTGATGATAGTAATATGTCATTTATAATTGTATTAGTTTTGTTTCAACTCTCCTTGGCTTATATTTGCTATATATCTCTCAGTAACCAAGTTTTATTCTATTTAAAGCACCTTTTAACACCAATAGTAACAACAACAAAAACAATAATATTCGTAATAATAATAACAATTATGATAATAAAAATTTTTCTGGTTCAAAATGAACAACTTATGAACCTATTTGATTGGTTCTAGTCGATAAAAATAATCAAAACTGCATTGCAGCAGCCCATCAAAATGTATTAAGTTTTATAGTGCGTTGCTATGAAAATGGCAGCATGTTTATAGTCAGATCGCTCCGTAGTTACATCATCTGCAAGGGAGTGCTCAAACAAATGCTGTCATGGCAGTGTCTGAGATTCCCTACTGATTGTGTGAAAAAACCCATTAGAAGCGTATGGACTGGTGTGTTGCAGGCCAGAAAAAGTAAGAGTTTCCAGTCTGTGAGCTGTCACAGTGGGAGATGCTATGCTGTCAGTGGAGTTGAGGTCATACTATTGAGGAGCCGGATTGCAGCCCAGTTGATCATACTTAGTCCTTGGCTCACTGGCAGTGATGCAAAGTGCTGTCGTGCATTTGGACAATGCCAGATGCTGCTGATTAAAGTTCATATTACTCAAACACACACACATGCAGGACAGGACTGAACAAGAAGAAACCTGGGAGGCTGTGCCCCCCTCTCTCATGCTCTGTACCCCCTTCATCCACGCTAAAAACTGGAGCCAATGTTGAGGTGATTTTGAAAACAAACTCCAGTCCTGCAGGGGAATCGGGACTGATTTCATTTGGGGAGGGGAGGGCAAGCTTTCCTAACCCCTTGCAGTGTATGTAGTGCCGTAAATGTGACTCTTTCTGTGCCAATATTTGACATCAAACAGCAAATCTCTGGATGAAAAAAAAACTTTTTTGGATCAAACAGGTCTTTAGTTGCTCACCATTTACTATACCTCTCTCAAGTTGAAGAATCCAGCATATTTCAGCCACTACTGCATAGTTAATAACAGCTAATCAAATGGGTTTCAGAGTTGTCCACAGCATTTGTTTTTGGTGGGTGACTATTAGATTAATAATGACAGGCTCAGACAAACTAAATTAGCAGCGTTTATTTTGGCTGGCTGGAGAACGCTTTGGTATATATCCTTTTGATGATATCAGAGGTACGTTTATTTGTGACAGGCATTTAGAAGGAAAATCACTCCATTCCCCTTGCGCTGATGCAGTGGCCTGAATACCGTTGCCAGCATGAACTCAGTGGAGTGGCCTCTCCCAACAATATGGCACTCTTGTGAGCGCTTTTTCATGGCTGACTGTATGCAATCATCTCCCTCATGAGAGTCAGAGAAGTAATTTAACACAGCTGTAATGAAAGCAAGCGCCAGTTACGAAACCACATATTGTGGCGGAAATGTATGTAGGAGTTTGCTGCAGGGTGAAGTCGGATATACACTAGCGTGACATAGTTGTGCACCGAACACACCCTGTTGTCAAAACTTGATGTCCATTATTGTCCAGCTAAGAGCAGGAGGTTCTTAGAAATGCCATTCCGTACTCGCTGTATATTGTAATGCTGGGTATAATTCTTTTTGTGTATGTTGCTTTGCAGTGATTTTATTGAGGGAGGTGTCCACCGTAGTGGGTAACTGGCTGAGAAGTTGTTTGGGGCGGGTAAAAAGGGGGCGTGTAAATTGCTACATTTCACAGGGAATGACTGAGAGACTTGAGGAGAGAGAGGATGGCAGATTGTGCTATGGAGAGTTAGCTAATAGGGAGTTCAAGTTCAGAGAGAGCCAGCGGGTTAGCCACCCTGTTTAATTGTTTTTTACCGGTGACACCTCAACCTCGGGTTAGCTGTTGCTACGGCAAGGAAATAAATCTGGGCTCCATTGAGCTATCAAACAGCAACATCTTCTTTACCGTTCTTCCCAATTTCCCCTCAGGGATGAATAAAGTATTCTGATTCTGATTCTGATTCCTCCATCCACCTAGCTAGCTACCCTGCGACGCTACAATATTTTAAAGCAATGACACAAAAAAACAAAACAAAACCTACCGGCAGCAGACCTAAAAATGATTTATCAGGCGGAGAAAGTAAAAACATAATCATTTATCAATATCTAGAAAGATCTGTATCATCTTCTCTAAACAATGCCTGCTTTGCTTTTTTGCAGGCGCGACCCAAAGGAGAAGGCTTGACACCATACCAGGGTAAGAAGAGATGCTTTGGAGAGTACAAATGCCCCAAGTGTAAGAGGAAGTGGATGAGCGGTAACTCCTGGGCCAACATGGGACAAGAATGTATCAAATGCCACATCAATGTCTACCCACACAAACAGGTATTAAAGCCTTATTACCGTATAACCCATTCAAGGACTGAGGTTGCATTGTTCTGGTTCAGGATATGGTCACGGCACTATAAAATAACTAATTCACCCTTTATTTTAGTGGGAGAAAGGACTGTCTCAACCAAAGTTAACAGAGTCCAGACTGCAAGGAAAATACAGTCACTTTAGTGATTTCAATGGCTGTTTATTGTCTTGGGAGTGTTCCAGATTGCCTCATTAAAATAAATTAAAGAAATCAAACAACCAAGAAATATTTGCCTCTATGGTAATAAAGGCACCCTGAATAAACCAATTACATGTTTGAGCTGGTAAAAGTTGAGAATTATTTATTAACTGCTCCCAGACATGAACTAATTATCAATTCTATAATAATCCTGGGCTAAGTGTGGCTCGTAGCTGCAAAAATATGCTCAATAGGATTTTTTAGAAGAGAATTTACGTTGACCAAGGCCAAAAAAAGACTTTTCCGCAACCACGGGAGAGCTCAAAGGGAGCTTGTGAGCTCACTGGTCTTCAATACGGATGTCAGTTTGGCTCTACCTCAAAAATGTCCCTTACAACCTGTTGGGACCAGAGAGGAATGGTCTAAAATAAAAATCTGCTCTATGTATTTATCCTCAACACATCATCTTTTTTACATTTGGGCTTTTCAAAATTCTTCCAATGCCACATCCTTTAATACATTTAGACCTAGTACTTGAGGCCCCTACCACTGAATACTGTTGCAGGACACGCTCCCTGTCTGCAACATTTCTGCAGAACAGAAAGGTAACAGATAATCTCTTCCAGTTATTCACATCTTTGGATATTCAACAACCTGGGATTTTCACACGCTTAGGACGATACAACATGAAATACAATGCGAGCGAGCCCGGATTACGCGTAATTATTCATTTTTCAGCCATGATCCAGTACAAATCTGCATGGGCCAACCTTTTACAACACTTTTACTGCCACATTCACTGCTCTAGTCTATATGTGTGTGTGTGTGTGTGTGTGTGTGTGTGTGTGTGTGTGTGTGTGTGTGTGTGTGTGTGTGTGTGTGTGTGTGTGTGTGTGTGTGTGCGAGCATGCAGTTATAAGGGAACAACAAATTCCATCGCTTGGGTTATATAAAAAGTGAAAATCTCCCCATTTCTTTCCCGTTTTATCTGGCATAAATATCTTCTCTACTGAGGAAATTCATTATACTGTTATAAAACGATGACTGAAAGGCTGGATTCATTGTCCGCTTGAAAAGTATTTTGCACACGGAAACGCTTTGTTCCATGGAGTGAACTGGTGAGAAAATTTTTACTTTCTGTCTGCATGTGCTGTGGTTCAGCTACGCACAGGCAGGCGAATTCCATGCATTTTCAATGTCACCCACTTAACATATTTCCTCGTCAGCGTTTAAAAATGGGCGCTAATCCCCCATTGACTCCAAAGTCAAAGAGCTCTGAGTCTCAGCATGGCCCTTCTCCAAGGCCTTAATGAAAAAAAACACTGAGAAAAGCTGTCTTTTTCAATTTTATCGCAAGTATGAAATGATTTTAAGGGTTTTTATGTATCCTAACAATCACTCTTAGAGGAAGAAAACAAAGCTTGTAATTGTTTTCCACTCTTGAGTAAAAAAAATACTACACCAAATTTTTTTCCCCCAACAAATCCCAGAAAGTTGACTCAGTTCATCTGCATGCATTGTGCCCAGATGAACTGAGTCAACTTTCTGGGATTTCCTTAACCTGGATTATTAAGCATGCATCAAGACATTTTGGCTCTTTTGCAACAAATCTTTGAAAAACATTAAAAAAAAAGTTTAATTTTGTCACTGGTTCTTCACTGAATCACAATCACGTCAGATTTTCAAACTTTCCACAGGAGCCAAAATGTGTTCAGTGCTCTTTATCGCAAAAACCTGTACAGTTCCTGGAGGACTCGCAACCCGAAGAGTGAGTTATATCTTTGTATTGACCCACAGTAACCTGGTTTCCTTTGCATTGCGAGAGAAAGCTAGTGTCATAAAAAGCTCAGGAATAACAATAGCTGGGAAAGAAAATAACGTAGAGGGATTGTTAAAACAATATCCAGAACTATTGGCTCGCAAAGACACTCTGTCCTTTGAAATGCTTCCAAGTGAGCTATTCCTAGTTAAAGTTTGCTGTAATTTCCATGCAGGTCGGTATGATTAAATGCGTGTGAAGCTTTTTCTTTAATACCAGGTTGTTAAAGTGAAAGATTCACAAGCTTATAGTTCTTTTTCCATATTTCGGCAACTAACTATGCAAAGGACGCGCCTGGTCTGCGAAGGTTACAGTCGTTGCATTTGGGTACACAGCTGCATTTAATCTTTTGTCAATCCCACCCCCCACCCTCCTCTACCTCCCACCTCCCAAAAAAATACCGCTGACAGAGAGCAAAGGGTAAATGCTTGGTGTGTATGCATGTGTTTTTAAAGCATTTAAATGTGGCTGATGGTTGTTTCTCTGCTTGCTCTGTCCTCAGCGCCCTTTGGAGAAGCCAGATGGCCTTGATGTTTCTGACCAGAGCAAGGAGCACCCACAGCACCTGTGTGAGAAATGCAAAGTCCTGGGCTACTACTGCCGCCGCGTGCAATAATCTCCATTATCACCAGAAAGCGACTTCTGCAACTCCCAGTCCTATCCCCATCCCACAACCCCAACTCACACTGTTTCCTTCCACAGCTGATAGCACAAAGCCCACCCACACCCCCATCCATCCCACCCCCATATCTGTCTTCCCCTGCTCGACATCACCCGCTCTCTTCCTCCTCACCTCTCGCCCTCTTATCTCTCTCCGCCACGACAATGTACAGTAGCTCCCTTTACTCTGACTCTCCTTCCTTGCTTAGACCTTCCTATTGTACCACAGTAAAAACCTCTGTCCTATCTTCGCCACCCCCCCCCACCCCCCACCGCATCCACTCAGCAGAAAGTTGTAGTCGTTGCTGTCTCCATCATCGATGGTGAACAAGGTTAGGATCGGGAAATGGGAGATGCAGATCAGACCTGCACTTTGGGTCAACTTCTGTTGCAGACACACACACCAAGTGCTCTTCGTGGAAAATGAAAACTTGCCAAAATCAATGAGTGTAAACTTTCTCGACGCTAATATGGGACCTTGTGTACCAGAAACCACATAACCCCAATTTCTCCAAGTATATTTGTTAAAACGGCGGATCATTGCTTCGATGTATTAGCAATGGGCATGTGTCCTATTCCTGTTGCTGACAGTATTTCTACCGTTATTGGTCACAGTGGATTACCTCACTTTGGGGTTTGTTGATTTTGTGTTTACAGAGATTTGCCTTCCTTTTTTTCCTGCCAAGTGAAGAGTGTGGTGATGTTTTGAACATTAAATCGGGGCCTCTTGTGATGGTATAATGTATATGAGGCCTTTAATGTCTTGCCGTGTAAGGGTCAATAGCAAATCTTATTAACTGTGAATTAACTGAGGGATAATGTGCCGTGCATCCCTGGCTTACATTTGGCCTATTTATTTTCTTGTTGTCTAGCGTGCAATTTGAATTTTAACTGGGACATAAAGAAATGTTTTTGTATGTTTGTATATCACAATATTTTGTAACTGCTACCACAAGTCTTTAGAAACTACTGTAGGCCTGCATACAGCATTGTTCCTCATCTACGTTCAGTGCATTAGTGACGCTTAGTTGCGGTTTCATTACCCTCCCTATTTGTTAAGGTCGTTATATGAAACCTTGATTATTTTACAATGCATTGGATTGCTATGTTGTGTTGATCTTGGTTCACAAGCAGATTAACATTTATTTTTTTCAAGACAGAAGTGCAATAACAGTAGTTTCTGTAACAATGGCCACGCTCTCTATACAGTTTAATGCAAATAACCGACCGAATACACTCCCAAGTTCGATAATCAAGAGTAATTTATAAAAACTCACTTTCCGGTGTCTCACTCACTAGGGTTGATTTGAAAATCACACGTTTAGGCTGCAGACTGTTAAGGTGTTCACGCGTCAAGCTCACTTAGATCCTGACAAGCTGTTCGGACAGAACTGGGGTAGTACATTCGTTTTTCCAAGGACTTTTCGAAGGAATTTCTCATACACGCTTTTTTTTTTTTTTTAGTGCAAGTGCCTACCGGTGCCATCAGAAGCCTTACGCAAGTAGATTTGTGGACTGACAGGAGAGGTAACTGATCATTTTTTCAGTTTTTTTCAAAGGGTTTATACCCCTAAAACTATATCCAACAGCTGATTTCAGGGTATAGACTGTCCGTAGAGAGAATCAGACAGTTGAGATGAAGTGAAATGATTTACAGGGTGGGTTAGAGAGGGATGGGTTATTTGTGAAAGGTTGGCTTGATGTGTGGCCACAGGTCGATTATCAAAAGGATATATTGAAAGTGAAGTTGAATGGCGATTACTCTTGCTGTATATTGTTTTTTTTTCGTGTGGCCTACTATTATACACCAGTTTCATTGAAAGGGAAGCCCTCATCCTATTCTTTGTTTACAAATATCACACATTATATTTACTTTGAGACATATACTATTACATGGGAAATCCTGACTGATATGCATATTGTAAACTTAATGTAGTCTTGACGAAGAGGTTCCGACATTTACGGAAAACTGTTTTTCAAGGATAGTTTGTACACATTTATTTTGATTAGTAAAACCTGGTTGACTGTACTTTATACTCATAATGGATGTGCCTCCGAGAGACTTGGCCACAGTAAATCACTCTGCGGCGCTAAGAGGAAATACGCGACCAATTGATATTATAGGAAGAGACAAGTGGTTGACTCGGCGCTGGAGCAAAATGCATGCATGTGGTAACAGTAATGCCTAGCAGGTTTTTGCCAAGTTTTATGCAGGTTATGGATATGGACAGGATTATCATGATTCTCCCCCGCTAACTTTGACGGTATGAGCTGCCAAGGTTGAGTCCTCCTCAGTACAGTTTGCTGAGTTTGTGTGGCACTAAACCAGTACTCATAAGATGGCAGTCATAACCCCGTTGTTGTCTGTTGTCATGAAACACCCAACCAAGATGTGTTTTCCTGTGTGATCCGTCCTCACAGCAGAACGGGTTTGCATGACCCCGTGGACCTCAATCTCTTTTTATTTTCTCTTTTTAAGTCACCCATTGTAACCATGTTTATCCAAGCCATCGTGTATCTATAAAAAGAAAAAATAAGAAAAAAAACTGAGTCACAAGACGTAGTGTGAAAGATCGCAGTTATTAATAATGGTACCAGCGGATATTGGTTAATGACAGAGATAGTTTTGCAAAACTTTGTATCTAGATGCAAAACAATGGAGGGGAATATATATTAATGCGAGTCAGATATGTGTACCAATAGGGTTAATTTTTAATGAAGGATTCCCTTTTCTTTTTTTGCCCAAGTTTTGTCGGGAACAATCCCCTTTTTCAGTACTGTAATAAACTGTTTCTGTTATTCTGCGTCATGACACCAATGTGACACGCCTGATCAGCATCACGTCTGCTTTACAGTCTCGTCCCACGTCCATGGTCAGAATAGAAACCAATGATGCCTTGTGAACTCACCTAATGTTAGCATTCAGAAAGTTTGGGATTACGAGGAAAAAAAAAGAAGGTTCAATCAAATCTAGTCAGAGCGGTCTTTAGGTTCTGCTCAGAGATTTATAATAAAAACGCCATTTTTGACTGGCGAAGTAACGAGCCAATGGAAGGGGTTGAAACGATGCTTAGAAAAATAACGAACCCTCTGCTTTCGGATGTAAGTTGTCTTGAATTACATATACTTGACTTTTCTAGTATCTTTTCAGTTCAAATTTGTTATGTTCTATGGATGAGATGTGTATTTTGCAAGACTTAATAGATGTTGAAAATGTTGAAGCAATTTGCTAAGACAACTATTTTATTTCCCTGACAAAGATATTTGCAAATGATTGTTTTATGTATATATTTGATGGCCATCATTTTCAAGGAAAGGTAGCTCTTTTGAGGTGTTATGCAATATTGAAGCTTTTTATGTGAAGAAGGGCCTATTGCTGAGGAAAAAAAAACACAAAAGCTGGGAGTTTTCTCTGAAAATGTTTTACAATAATCTGAGGGTTTATCCTGCAGGAATATTTATGGAGATTTTTTTTTACAACACTTTTTTGTATAGAATATGCAACAAAGTTACACTAAGAAGGAAATATTGATGTCTACATAGAATATTATTAAGAAGCTGGTACATAATTAATACCCTTACTCAGTTATAAGCCATTGTTTTGTTTTTTTTGTTTTTTTGTTTGTTTGTTTGTTTGTTTTTTTGCATTTCGTGTTACGGTGTTATCAGTGTTGAATAACCCACAATGATATCTAAGTGCTATATGAAACCAAGTATCCCTATGAGCTGCCGTTTGCATTCATACAGTAGCATGTATTCATTTTTATATACAGTTATCACAGTGTTATGAAGATATATTGTGTCAACATGCAGAATTCTTTCTCTTAATTAGTGACTGATACTCACCACTGTATTAAGCACGTTAAAACTGTGAGTTGTAGTTTGCTTAAAGCAGCAATGACAAGGAACTATTATAAAATCTGTTGGTGTTATTACTAGTTTAGGGAGCGTTTACTGTCAAGGAAGTCTGTGGGACAAAGAACTATTTTAGAGTTTGCATGTGCATGTGTTTGTTTTGACTTAAATATTATTTTGTGCAATTTATACTTAAATTAATTATGCACAGTAACGTACAGTAGTTGGCTGCATATTGTTTTTAACATTCTAAACATCTTCTAACTGATTGTTATTAGTCCTTCATTTACCGGTAGTGTAGCCTTAAAAGTAATACATATTTACTGAATGTAACGTGTTAACACTTATGTGGTCAATTGGAAAGTCCTGTTTGTATTCTTTGATGTTTGTTTCATTTGAGATAATTGCAAAGGAATATTGCAATAATATAATATTTGGATTGGACAGAACACAGATGTGAGGTTGGGAGGAAAATGGTTTGGAAACAAGACGTGTCATGTTTAGAAAGTAGCCTGCAGGTCTGTTTTTCATGTCCATGAAACGGCATTCCAAAATGTGCCTTATTTTGTTAGCTCGGAAAACATGTTAGTGCTTTGGTTCTGCTGGGGGTTTTCGATGAATAAAAGTCATATTGTGCAAGATCTGCTGTTTAAGTGGTTTCATTTGTTGGGTTCCTTTATTCGACTCTGTCAACAGACAGCTACAATGCATGGTTGCCTGGAAGCTCCCCAGATCCCTAAGCCACCCGCTGAAGGGTACGTTTTCATCAACAGTGCACTCTGTCTCTGAGGACATTTGCAGAGTTGATGTTCAATACTGAGCATATAGATAACAACACAAATATGGCGATTATGCAACTTTGAGCTTTTCTTACCCCACCGTCACCCAGGAGGTCAACTCCTGCATTGAAAATACACCAGCCACATTGAACCGCGAGGGCCATTATTTCAACACTTTCAATAGAACTGCGGAGAAAGGACAAGCTTGTATAAAAGAACACACCTACTTACATGGGTGCTGTGCAGCCAACAGTCAACATGTAGACATTTACAGCGTCAGGAACCAGCTTGGACCAATTGTAAAGATGTTATTGTTTTGCATGTGTATTAAGAGTTTGGCCACAGCACCAGCCTTTGTCTTGCCAAGTTTCCGTGCACAGTATTGGACATGCATTCCAAATAGCTCAAACTTAACCAGAGGGTGGGGACCCAAATTATATCAAGTTTGTTACAACATCTCAAGCTCAAAAAGAGAGAGTGAGAACTGCAGTGTCACTATGGCAACAATGTAATCTGAGAATTCAAACAAACGGTGGAGGGTCAGTGCGCATATGGTTTCATTTAGGAGCGAGAGCTGCTTTTTCACGTTGCTTCATTATTTACTTTCATAAAGTATTAGCTCAAGAGGCAGCACCACCCAGTCTCTGGCTTTCAGACATATCCTGGCCTGCCTCCTTCCTCCTGAAGACATACTGTGTTTCAAATAAAGATCCTTCAAGTACTGAGGTAAGAGCAACCCACACACAAGCCAAATGCATTTTCAAGCTTTTGATAACGCACAAAGATGAAATCATCTGTACTCAGATGTATTAAATGAAGCTACGGCCCCTGGGTCCATAATCTGCACACCCATTCATGTAATACGTCAAACCTATTGTAGGACGACTTAGAAGACTGTTAAAGATGAGCCTGTTGATACACCAGAGTATGCGGTTGTGTTTTATAGACTGAAGCAAAGGGTATGATGTCACATCCTGTTCTGATGGACAGGAAGTCATGCTTGAGGGTGTCTCGCATCTAAAAAAAGCTGTTGGATCATTTCCAGAAAGCTTTAAAAGTAGCCGGGATGGTGGCACATAAGCAGGAATGGTTTATACTTGGAGCAAACAGTAAATTCTAAAAAATGTTGTTTTATTTGAAAGTGCATGAACAGAAAATGTACAACGGGAATATTACTTTACAGAACAAGTGACTTGGCATTCAGTGCTTGGTATAAACAGACTGCGTTCAAATTACTTAAATATATAGGGCAATCTGACCGTTGAGATAAAAAAAAGTCTAATCTAGTCTTTAATTAGGTTCCTCTTCTTCCTGTTATTCTTAATGTAATAAAACAAATTGATGAACAAAGGCATATTCTGAGTAACAAAATATACTGTAAGTTGACATGATCTCTTGTAATGGGATTAAAGAGTACAAATACGATGTGAATTTACATAGGACAAATACCTCTATGATAGCTCAGTGCAGGCAAACTCGGTGATAACGTATCGTATCATAGAAAAATTAATAATGGAAAAAGTAAATATTAAATAACTTAGTACAATTAATCATCCGAGAGAGTCCATTTTTGTTCATTTGCATCATTTGATCTCCCCACAGTCAGTGATGAAAATTTTCTTTAACACACCGCCATCATGCAAACCAAAGGATTCGATCTTTGAGACCACCTCCATACCCTCCTTAACCTGACCGAATACCACATGTTTATCATCAAGCCTGAAAAGAGCGAGAGAGAAAAAACGAGTTTGGTCACTGTGAAGTAAAAACTGGCAAACTGCTGTGCAGCTCATATCTCTAAATTATCCAAATGTATGGAAAGCTAGCTTGAATGCATTAACTTCAACAGCAGGGATGCAGTTAAGGTAGAAAGTGGTGCCAATGTGAGAGGCTGTGTATGTACACAAAATCCTTTGCAAGTAACAAATGTCTAAAATGGAATTATTAGAGAACTGTAGAATTATGAGAGAACTGGATTTTTCCCGCGACCCTGGGAGCAGGATAAGTGGTTTGGATAATGGATGGATGTAGGATTATAGTTTACCATTCGGTTTTAGCGGTACAAATGAAGAACTGTGAGCCATTGGTATTGGGTCCTGAATTCGCCATTGATAAAATTCCTTTGGGAAATGGGGAAAAAACAAGAGAGAAAATACTACCATCAGGTCATATCTTCTTGGAGTATCCAACACGTGAATATAAATTGGTTTTGGCCTGACTGTAGCGGGAGAATGGCTATAGGCAAATCTTCATCTGTAAAGAGTATGGCTTCTCTTCCTCTCTGAATTTTGATGCATACTATGATTGCTCAACACACCAAACGGAAGTGTAAGTCTATCAACAAGTGGATAGAGTTTAGTCAAAAAAGAAGGTATTTTGATAAAATGGATGTTGACTCACTGGGAAAGTAGGTCATTCGCTTGGGGGATTGCAAAATCTATATGACCAGGGGTCTAGTGGTACATGAGAACACTGCCACCTGGTGGACATGCATTTATGGACGCGAACAACGACATGCAGAAGAGGAATTACGTAAATTCACGTAGCCATGTTTTCATAACAACCAAACACAGGAAGGCTTTCCCCCTGACTAACATATCTTACTGTATAAAGATGGCTCTCAATGCCACAAATGAGTACCACAGACCTAAAGGACACTATTGCGAAGGCAAGGCAGTTAAGTAGAGAAATACTAGTATAATAATATACGTTATATGTATACAGTCGTGTCTGGATTGTGTAAAAGGTGCAATGCAGACACAGCACAAACTACATAGTTAAAACGTGTCTAATCTGGTAAAAAAAAAGTACATTTTTGACCCTTTTTTTATAAGGAGAAGAGAAATTTGTCACAATAGAAAGTGTTGTACAGTAGCAACGGTTTCGGGGGGGGGTGACCCTAAAAGCGTTGGGATACTTACCTGGACCGGCATGTTTCAGTTTGAAGTTCTCATCTTTAAACTTTGTTCCATAAATGGATTTCCCTCCTGTCCCGTTATGATTTGTGAAATCTCCGCCCTGTCCCAGAAAAACAATCTATCAACAGACTGCATGGCACACCTTGCAATATAGATATAACCTCATGACGTCTGCACCTTACCTGACACATGAACTCAGGAATGACTCTGTGGAACACTGAACCCTGGTATCCAAAGCCATGTTCTCCTGTGCACAGCGCTCTGAAGTTTTCTGGCAAAACATCAATTTTCCATCCAAATTAAAGCAATTCGGGGTACTATACATAGTTTTAGAGTAGAGTTTGTATGTGAGTATTTGAATGTTTTCGCTATTCAATCTTTCATTTCGATTTTTAAGAGCATACCTGCAGTCTTTGGTACTACATCTGCATTCAACTGCAAGACAATACAAGAAGCATCAACCATGGGCTACATGAACGAGTCTGCTTCTGACGAGTCACACAATTAAATATATTTATCGTTGCTTATTTGACAAACGGTGGAATTTGACGGGTTAAGCACTGTAGTATTTTCATCCCAAGCAATGAGGTGGTGGTGACTTTAATAACTGCTAGTTTTAGAGGAAGCTAGGTTAACGTTAAGCAAGCTAACATTAGCTACCTCAATGACTATTCGTCCAAGCGGTTCATTGTCCGCCTCGATGTCCAGATACACCACTGGGTTCTTAATAGGTCCGGAAGAAAACAACCTTGCGACAGAGATCGCCAGAGAACAATATTTAATACGGTTCTTCGTTTGCAACATCTTAGCACTGCTGACCCACGGGGGTTAGCAGCGGTGCGGAAGCTTGTGTTTACAAGCGACTTCACGTTGAGTGGACACGCCCCCCCACCCCCCACCGGTTAGCTAAACAGCGACACCATGAGACACCACTTCGTAAATGACCCTCTGGTAACCCACCACAAAGGCATCAGTTTCAAGGTACTGCAGAGACTGACTATAGACTAACACATGAAATTTGAAATGATTGTTGTAATTTTATTACTTCTGTGTAAACCTGTTTGTTGAAACATGTTTTTTTTTCAAGCAGCCCATCAATAAATTAAGCTGGTGAGCACTGGTTACAACTCAACAAAATAACTATGTTGCCTTACCACAGTCACACAAGACCAATGCTTTGATCACACGGCACCTTCTATCTATTCTCTTTTATGAAGCTATCATTATGTTGCAAACTCTTTTGAACTTTTATCATAGTACCATGGAGAGTGTCTTGACAGGGTGTATGTATCACAGTGTAGTTTGGCAACCTGACCGCTCAGGACTGCACATTGCTTCAAAGGACTTTAAAGAAAGCAGCAAAAATCATTGGCATGGAATTACGACAACTTCATAATATGAACACCACTCACTGCGAAAGGAAAGCCCAAAACATTATTAAGGACAACAACCAAACCGCTCACGTTCTGTTCTCTCTTCCCATCTAAAAGACATTAACGGAGCATCAAAACACATACCACCCGTCTCAGTAACAGTTTCTTTCCACAGGCAGTCAGGTTGCTGAACAGCTGACGCACCCATGTGCGCCTTACATTGTTGTGTTATCGTGTACTGTATGTATATTGTGTGTATAATGTATGAATTCTGTGTACATAGTCTATGTAGGTCTGTAGTGTTGTCTCTTTTTTCTTTTGGATGGTGTGTCCTCGTGTCCTTAGTCCTTGTGTCCCTTGTGTTAAGGCAGAGAGAGCCAGAGTACAAGAATTTCATTATATTGTAATACACTTGACAATAAAGTTGAACTTGATCTGCTTGACTCCTCCAGTGGTATCGCTTACCATTGTTATGCCAATGATATGCAATTTTACTTCTCGATTAAACCTAATAACCTCAATAACCTTACCACCTTTCATGACTGCCTAGCTTCTGTTATCAATTAGATGTCTGAAAAATTTCCTCCATCTCAATTCCAACAAAACTGAGGTCCTTGTCACTGGCCCTGATTGTTTTACTAAGGAGGTCAGTCACTATATGGAAATTTGAGCCTCATATTACTGAAATCATTCAGTCTTGTTTCTTTCAGTTGAGAAATATTGCAAAAACAAAAATCTAGCCGTCAGTAACCACATCATCCTGATTATTGCCTCCCTTCACTGGCTTCCAGTAAAACACAGAATTGATTTCAAAATTGTACTAATTACATACATGGCCTTGCATGGTCTGGCCCCTGCATATATGTATTTCTTGCAGAGTTGTTAAGCCTCTATTCTAGCTCTTGGCCACTCTGATCATCTAATCAAGGCCTTTTATAATAATAAATAATAATAATGGATTACATTTATATGGTGTTTTGTCTAGACACCCAAAGTGCTTCACATTGAAGGGGGCAAACTCACCTCAACCACCACCAATATCTGTTCCCCATTCCTATTTTAAACCCAGAGGTGACCCTGCTTTTGTGGTTGTGGCTCCTAAACTTTGGAACAACCTTCCCCATTCCATCAGATCTGCTGAATCTGTGGTTTGATTTAAGAGGCTGCTGAAAAATCACTTCTATAGGTTAGAGTTTTTATAAATACTTTCCGTTGGCCTTTAGTTTTGTTTATTTTGGTCATGCGCTCCCATTTTTGTCTCTGTATTATGCATATGTATCCATCTATCCATTATCCACACCGCTTATCCTGCTCTCAGGGTCGCAGGGAGGCTGGAGCCTATTCCAGCAGTCATTGGGCAGCAGGCGGGGAGACACCCTGGACAGGCCTCCAGGCCACCACAGGGCCAACACACACACACACACACACACACACACACACACACACACACACACACACACACACACACACACACACACACACACACACACACACACACCCATTCATACCTAGGGACAATTTAGTACGGCCAATTCACCTGACTTACGTATGTCTTTGGACTGTGGGAGAAAACCGAAGCCCCCAGAGGAAATCCACGCAGACACTGGGAGAACATGTAAACTCCACACAGAGGACGACCCGGGATGACCCACCAAGGCTGGACTACCCCGGGGCTCGAACCTAGGACCTTCTTTCTGTGAGGCGACTGTGCTAACCACTGCGCCACCATGCTGCCCGTATGTATATATAACTTCATTAAATGAAATAGTCAACGGTAGGGAACATGCTCAACAAATGAGCAAAATAATCCAGTGATTCAAGTAAATTCTTTAATCAATATATATATATATATATATATATATATCACCATCATCAGTGGTCACTCGGGGTCGAGTATGACTGTCCTTCTAGGTCCTTGTGGGTATCCTTGCGGGAGGACGCCTGCGCCTAACAGCTTTTTACGTGGCGAGGCTGATGCACCTGCAGCCATCACACGTTCCTTGGCGGGGGGTGGCCAGAGTCCAATGGCATGGAGAACCAAGACGATTGGGGACCACCCTCAGATGCAGCCTTTATCTGCCTTCACTGGCATTGTCTTCTGCCAGTTCCGCCACTGAGGTCTTTGTTGGGTCGCACTTCATCTGGAACCTCCCCTTTGACCTATCCGCCTTGGGAGACCCTACCAGGAGCCAAGCTCCAGACAGCATAGCTCTTGGGATCATTAGTACATGCAAACTTCTCCACTACGGCAAGGTGGCGATCCAGAAGATATGAAGACATATATGTATGTATGTATGTATGTATGTATGTATGTATACTTGTATTTTGTATCAGTGTATTTTATCCTGTATTTGAAGCACTTTGTAACTCCGTTTTAAAAGTGCTATGAAAATAAAAATTATTACCATTATTTAATATTATTTAAATTTGAGACAGTAGTGGAAAGTGTAATGTTTAAACCAAGTACGTCAAAAGACACGGTACATTGGGTGTTTCATCTGAATACATATTTATTAGATAAATATTAGGATGTCACGTCATCTAACTACATACAGATTTGCAAGACTAAAAATCACAATGTTTTTCTGACCAGTTTAGAATATGAAATGATTGTACACAGAATGTACAAAACCAAAGAGACAACTGCCACCTGTTGTGCCAATCATTTCAGGTTGTACCTTTTATAGCATATTTTGCCAAATTGTGTAAAAACTGTAAATTTGACAAAATTGTACAAACTGTAAATTTGGAAACAATCTTTAGGAGCATCTCATGGCTCCACGTCTCCAAGTCCCAATTATACCTCAAAAGGCTCTTTATCATTTTATAGCACCTTTATAAAGTACACAGGTAATAGAGAAATACACAGAAGTTTAATATTACACAAAGGAAAAAAAAGTGTCTCTTTTTTTTAATTTGAAACCTCGCGTGGAGGAGTACATAAAGTATCTTACATAAATGAACAGGTGTGGTTAGAAGGGTCTGCACAGACAGTATCGAACACGGACTCATTTTCTCAATTCAACGTCTTGACAGGAGGATGCAAGCTTTACAAATTCTAAATACACTATGCACATTCCCCCTGGAGAAAATGAATACATTTCTGTTAACGTGTCTCTAATTTGTCATTTACATTATGTACAAATGTCCCTTACAACCCGCTCCCCTCCCCCCCACATCCCTGCCACATCCTTCTCTTGCATCTGAAGCAGAAGGGAGGCCCCCACCCCAACTCGTCTTCAATTCCCTCTTAAAATATTCATTTCATGCCATTTTCCTTTGATACCACCCCCCCCCCCCCAAAAAAAGCTCCAGAGTCTACAACCAAGCCGTACGGTTTGTGACAGGGCAGGGAGCCTCGAAGATCAACCCTTTTTTTTCTTTTTTTTTTTAACGTGAGTTTGTGGAGGGTTAAACAAACAGGTTTTGTAACACACTATGTAGGGGCGATACAATATCCCAATGTGGCAGTGCATTGTCTCTTACAAACACACAAACAACAAATAGAACATCCAATGCTTCAGCTTTGTTAGATGTTGGTGACTTGCTCAGCCTTAATTAGTTTTTTTTTCAAACTGAAAACAAACCTTCCTCAAACGGGGAACGTGTAGTCTGCGTCAATATCTGACATAAATTTACTGCATAAAATCATGTCGACCAAATTATAACTATCACAATACAAAACAATGGATAAAAAGTAATAATTTAAATCTTTAAAATAACATGATATCATGGAAATACAAACAATACTTGCTGAATTGTGGATATCAAAAGCTTTTGTCAGGCATCAAAAATAAACCAGGGGACATTTTTGCACGTTATTACTTTAAATAAAAACAACAAATTATTGGCTTCAGTAATATTACACAAATGATTCTGGATGAATTTTGGAACTTCAAATTGTATGAACAGTCTTTCACAAAGATTAAAAAAAGACAGCCCGCCAAAAGCTGACGTGCATGAGGGGGAAAAAAAACAGAAAAAAACACTGACTGTAATTTTTATCTTGCTTGCAGGGTGTTTAAAATATTATTTTTCGCTGATGCCTTGTCATGGGAAAATTAGAATTTGGAAACAGTACACCAACACACAGGTGTTCAATGCAAGGCTAGTGAGAATGTATATATTGATGGGTTTACAATAATTATGAGCCATTTCAAGAAATGTATGTAAGCAAGTGTATCCGTGTGCTGTGTGTGTGTATGTGCGTGTGTATTTAGTCCTTGACAGACAAACACAACTGTGTGGTTTCCAGTAACAGAGAGGGAAAGTACTGTACAATCACAAATTATTCACAAAGGGTATATACAACAGCTTTTAGAAAGGTTGTTGAATCATGCAAGATGTTCATCCAAAATGACTAATGTAATTCAATGGTAACAAAATGACAAAAGAAAATCCTATATAATCACACAGACACTTTTAAATACAGTGATTTCAAAACTTCATGTCTGTCGGATGTTAACATCCCGCTCTTTACACCGACAATATATCCAAGCCGACCCTTTACAAAAAGCATAGGATAACTTTGGTGATATGTACCTTATCAGTTTCAAAGTGGGACAAGGATGAACGACATAGTAAAAGGCAATGATTAAAAAAAAAAGAAGCATGAATTTGCAAGAAAATAATAAATATGAATAAGACAAGGAACAAATCAGAATCAAACGTGTTGAGCATTGACAAAAGACAACAGGAGCCATTGGCACTCATGCACTTAACAAAGTGGTACTGAGTTTGATTAGGGAGGGCATGACAATACAACAAATATCACCAGAACTAGGCTGGGTGGATTGATAGCCAGGGACAGGTACACAAAGACAGGCGGTTCATTGAGGTGCATGAATTTCTCTCTCTCATTTGTCTCTCTCTCTCTCTCTCATACACACACACACACACATTCAAATCTCATCTTTTTCTTCCCACTATCATTTCATGTGCACAGAAACAAAAAAAAATGTGCACAAATTCAAGCTCACACAGACAAACACACCCATATATTATACCACAGAATCATAGATGGTGCGCTCTGTTCACACTTTTTGTTACCCTTCAGTGCTCTGATCTGGTGAGGTCCTGCGTTGTGTTCCAGTTAGTTAACGGTCTATAGGAAAGCTAATGTCCACCTGAAGGCACACACACACACGAACGCGCGCGCACGCACACACACGCACGCACACACACACACACACACACACACACACACACACACACACACACACACACACACACACACACACACACACACACACACACACACACACACACACACACACACACACACACACATACATTCGGAAGTAGGGGTTAAAGGACATGGCCTATGCCAGTCTTGGAAGAGCATATTTCATATTTCAAATAGGATAAAAACAATCTCACGCAACAACGTTTTCCCCCTCCAATTTGTGTCACTTTTTTTTTTCACAAATGGAAAATCATAATTAAAAAAAGCTACAACACTTTTTTTTAAAGCCCACAAAGGGTCCCGCATCCTGTCCTCCATGTTCTGTACACATGAACTGATCATAGCTGCACAGTTTTTGATCATATAGTCACAGATATCATATAATATCACTATATAATATCACTTTTGCTGGCCAACATGGCTGTGGATGGTGTGTTGAGAATCAGAGGCAAAAGGATAAAGTGAAATCTTTACACCGAAAGAGGGGAATGAAGATACAAGTGGTTCTCCTGCCTTCTCCATCGTAAATCCCACTGAGCTCCCAAACAGGTGCCATTGCCTCATTGAGCCACATTCCTTATACCACACATTGTCAATTGACAAGTTGCATGTGTGCATGATTGTGTGTGTGTGTGTGTGTGTGTGTGTGTGTGTGTGTGCACGTGCGTGCTTGCACACAGGGAGATGCTTGAACTTGTCTGTCCAAGGGTCAATGGAGTGTCTATGGACAAGCAAACACATCACTATTTCTGTGTGCGAAGGACGGTTTTGGGAGAGGTGAAGGGCTAGTTGTTCTCAAAGAGAGACAGGAGGTCATCATTGCTGTTGGTGGGAAGGTCAGGGGGGTCCAGGTAGGATAATAACTCATCAGGGTTGGCCAGCTCAGGAAGCAGCTGTGGAGCGAGGCACAAAGAGATTTTGAGTGAGAGGACTCAAATAACCAAAGGCTATATTTATCTTTCACTAGACATTGGTAGGATTTTGTCAGAACTTCCAACGTCAAGTGGTGACACATTTGAAACATGGTACATGAAAAACGCATGTTACACTTGCTGGGAGCAATTCAAGATTCAAACCAAAAACAAGGGCGCACAGCAAAGAGATGAAGAGAAGCTGCAGCAGACAATGTTTACGCTAGCCAATACCATGAGTAACAAGTCACTTCAAGCGCTCCAAGCACCATGAGACTATACAGGCACACTTACATCCAGTGAGGGTTCAGGCATATCCTGGGCTCCCTGACCCATCTGCCCATCTGAGGATGGGTTAAAGTTCAGATCGCTGTGAGGGTGACTGTTCTGCCCAGGTTGCTGTGGCTGTGGCTGTGGCTGTGGCTGAGGCTGAGGCTGCGGCTGGCGAGGCGGCTGCGATGATTGGCCACTGTGATGCAACGGCTGCCCTGATTGGCCACTGTGATGTAAGGGCTGCCCTGATTGGTTACTCGGGTGTGGCGACGCATGCAAGCTCTGTTGCATGGAATTATGGGACTGATCAGGGTGGGACATCTGGAAGGATGGAAAAGATAGATGGACAGACAGACAGACAGACAGACAGACAGACAGACAGACAGACAGATAGATAGATAGATAGATAGATAGATAGATAGATAGATAGATAGATAGATAGATAGATAGATAGATAGATAGATAGATAGATAGATAGATAGATAGATAGATAGATAGATAGATAGATAGATAGATAGATAGATAGATAGATAGATAGATAGATAGATAGATAGATAGATAGATAGATAGATAGACAGACAGACAGACAGACAGACAGACAGACAGACAGACAGACAGACAGACAGACAGACAGACAGACAGACAGACAGACAGACAGACAGACAGACAGACAGACAGATAGACAGATAGATAGATAGAGAATGAAAGAGAATGAGTTGAAGAAAGGAAAATGTGTGAGAAGAAAGAGAGGAAAAGCGAAATGAGTCCCAGCGTGGATAATATGGAACAGGCCTTCTGAATGGAGTGCTGTGACCAGCAGACATGTACAGCTGCAACATTATATGGTGACATGAGCATGTGAGCATGACTCAGCACACATGCTGGCTAAGTGTATTGGCTTCACTCAAGTTTGGATAACAAATCTGAGCCCTTGCTGAGTTTTCATCCTCACTCTGGGTAGAGTGAATACTGGATTGCCAACATATTCTTTCAATGAAACCAGGTCAGTGTTTGGTATTAAGCTGGAAGCATAAGATTTAAAGTGAGATAAAACTTATCTTAATTAAGGATGCCTCAGAATGACAGCAAAGTAAAATGCCCATCTCTGGAGGGCATGGCACACTTACTGAGTCAGCCATGCCGTGGCTTAGGGGCTTGTCCTGGGACAGAAGGCCAGGCATCTCTGGCGGGTGGGAGAGCTGGGGGCCATGCATAAAGTCATTCATAGGGGGGCCTCCACCTCCTGCTCCTCCACCACCTGCACCTCCACCACCTGATGGGTTACCATGGAAGTCAAAGTTTCCTTGGCCATGGTAACTGTTACCTAGTGGGGATAAAAAAAACCCCAGACAATCCTCTCTCAACAGTCTTACTCCAATTTCGTCCTGCGAAAAATTGCGATGAATATGCGATAAATTGTTGCTGGTGCAAATACACAGTATATATATTTTCAGAGTACACACTTGTTACATAACTGGATAAACAAGTTCCATGTTGTTTAGATTTTTATTAAACACTGATCAAGGTGGTAAGCTCTGCATTTTATAGGTTCACGCCAGTACTCTTCAGGGCTCTTTCCTTTGTACAAAGCACTGACGATACATCAATAGATTCTGCAGCAGAATTTACAGCAGCTCTCAGCTCTAAGAAATTAGTCCCGTACTTTCAGATTTCAGAAAGCAGGATTCTGTTTTCCTTTCAGTACCTGGTCCTGGGTACTCTCCCCCATTGCCACCAGCATGCTGAGCAGGGTGTGATGGGTAGGGGCTGGGACCAGGGCCGGGGCCTGGTCCCGGGCCAAGCTGGGCAATCATCTCCATTACATTGGGCATGGTCATCTGGCTGGGGCTCATGGTCTTGAAGCGCTTGGCCAGCGGTCCATCTGGGTCCTCTTTGATGTGTAGCTCAGACTTGATAGGGACAGGTCGCCAGCTACACGTAGGGTCAATTGTGACCTCCTCAAACTCAGAACTGCGGTGAGAGGAAGTAGAGTATATCTCACATTGAATTTCAAGAGATATTCAAAATTTTTACACTTAGTTTAACTGCGGAAACATAATACAAGCTGCATGCTACTATCAGGAAGAAGGAGAAGAAGAAGAAGGTTGAAACTCACTTCTGGATGGCGTTTAGGATTCCCCACATGTACTGGTCCACCTCCAGACCCTCTAATAATGCTGTTTTACTGAGGGGAGAAAGAGTGCATTAGATGTGGTCCATTAAGAACCTCATTGCAAGTGACTCCACTTGTACAGTCGAGAAAAAAAAAATCTATGTTTAAAAAATATTCCTTCACATACTTGCATACAGGACATCTCCACGTCCCCCTCTCGCAGTTCAGTTGCAGGTAGGACTCCAGATCAAAGCACTGTGTAGAACAACATCATGCACACACGTCAACGATGTTGTCTGCGGCTCTTTCTGCGCTGTGACACGATCCGTCAATGACTGATTGATGATCAACTTAACCGCTCATACAAATTTCATCATACCTGGACATGTTTGCAGTCGTGTCCTCGTGCAGGAAGTTGGATGCGTCTGAAAGTGATGGGACATTTTAGGGAGACTTTAATGGCCGTCTGCTCCACACCGTCCTCCCCATTAAGAGTGGTGTTGCCTGTCGAGGCGGCAACGCTGTTGAAGTTCCTCTTGACTGGATAGAGAAAGAAAGTTATAAAAGGGGAGAATAGTAGTCAACAACCACCGAGGTATGCCAGTTTATCAGCAAGCAGCATTTCAAAGCATCTCATAAACCCAGGCTAGTGCAATTTCATGCCAGAATGTCCACTGTGTGTGTGGGGGTGAGTGTGTATGTGTGTAGGGAGATACAATTTGACAATGTAAGTCTTACTCTTGGTGATGCAGTGTTCTGCAGGTAGGAGCCTCTTCTTTAGGAGTCCCTGGAGGACAGATCTCACAGACGGTCTGTGAACCAGCTGCAGCACAAACAGGTGGGACTGCAAAACCCCAGCAGGAAAAAAAGACGCGCGATTAATAGGAACAACTGTTGTAAATGATCTGCGTGAAACTCGTGCATGTGAGTCTTCTCCTTATGCGAAATGTGTTTCTGGCACTAATGGGAGTTCTGCATTGTGCACTCACACAGCAGCAGGCGGTAACAGTAATCTGGATGGTGTTTCTCCCAGGCTGACAGACGTGCTTCAGGTGCAGGGGTTTGTGGGAGGTCTTGTTGTCTCCTCTCTCGATGGTGAGCGGTGTGGCGTTGACACTGACCTGTACGGAGGCGGGCCAGTTGGTGTTCATTTGCCGGTCCTCATGGTGGTAGCACTTGAACTGCAGCTCAAGGTCCGACCTATGTGGGTCAGGGAAAAGGCAGCTAGGACTGGATACTGGAGAGATTCTGTGCAAATCCAAAAGTATTTATATTTGTGGCGATGTAAATTGCATTTACTTAACAAATAAGAGATGCTCTTTTTTTTTTGATTTTTCCTCCTTTTTCTCCCGAATTGTACTTGGCCAATTACCCTATATTCCGAGCTGTCCTAGTCGCTGCTCCATCCCCCGTGCTGAGCCAGGGAGTGCTGCAGAACACTACATAGTATATCCTCCCGACACATGTGGAGTCGCCAGCCACTTCTTTTCACCTGACAGCGAGGAGTTTCACCAGGGGGACGTAGCGTGTGGGAGGATCACACTACTCCCCCCAGTTCCCACTCCCCCCAAACAGGCGCCCCGACCGACCAGAGGAGGTGCTAGTGCAGCGACCAGGACACATACTTACATCTGGCTTCCTACCCGCAGACATGGCCAATTGTGTCTGTAGGGATGCCCGACCAAGCCGGAGGTAACACAGGGATTTGAACTGGATCCCTGTGTTGGTAGGCAACAGACTAAACTGCCACGCCACCCAGACACCCAAGAGATGCATTTTTATGAAATATAACATTAACTCCCACATTTGTCTTCATAATTTCAGCGGGAACTATTTTTTCTACTCTGTCTTTTAATTAATCTTTTTTTTTAATCTGGCTTGTCTTTTTTGTGCTAATTTCAAGGAAATACATATCATCCAAAGGTAGTGTTTTTGTTCCAAATTTGCTATCCTGCCCGATTTGAATTACTGTTAATATTTGCCCTTTAACAGCAGGTTCTGAAAATATCTTAGCTAGCTACTATTCAACAAACAGCAGAGGTTAATGGCAAAAGATGATTTTCTGCAGTGCTGTGAACTGCAATGAAGTTTGATAACACACACACACGTAATGGTGTGATGTATCTAAAATTGGACTGACTACAATTTTTATTTTGAACATGGCACTGTACAGATGGTAAGCTGCTCTTGATTCTTCATGGCATATTCAGAATAGAAAGCATGCAATTTGGCAGGAGCAAGGAAGGAGATAGTAGAGAATTGTGTTGTGTAGTGGTCCTACCGCCACATGAGTGTCTGGTGGACGGAAGGTCGCAGGTGGAAGACGTGGTTGCTGACAGCCAGGTTGTGCTCCAAGCGGAACGGTTCCAGCACCACCCCGTCCCTGACTGGGAACGTCAACCGCAGCTCCTCATTGGGATTAGCTGGCACAGACAAAGAGAGCAGAAGTCCTTTTTCAATGAAATGTTGTACCTCAGGGACACCATTGTTTGGAGCCCAAATGTTGGTTGATACAACAGGCAAAAGAATACATGCAAATAAATAGCTAAAAATTAAATAAAACCCCACTGTGTTTTTTCGTTTGACTTTGTGAAAGTCTTCCCTGTTTCTCAACTACTTTTTAAAACTAATCAAGTACTTACTTGGAGGGGGAGGAAGAGCCGTCATATTTGGTTTCATGTCTGGTGGAAATGAGGGCTTGGAATCCTGGTTGGGAGACAGGTATGGAGGAATACTGCTTCCTGGGGTCATGGGGGGTGTGGGGTTACCGGGAACAGGAGAGTGGGGGTAGTTACCAGGACGATGGGGCTGAAGAGTGGGGAAGAGAAATAAAGAGCATAATTCACTTAAAATGCTACGCAGGGTGTCATTTAGCAGAAAGGTCTTAATAACTCTTCAAAATAGTTTGAAGCAAAAACAACAACAACAACAATAACAAGAAAACATACCCCATTGCCCTGGCTGTAGGAGTATCCACCCCCGGAGAAGTTGGTACTCTGGCCATTGAATGTCTCTTGCTATAGAGGAAACAGAACAATCATTTGGTTACTTGTAATTCAGAATAACTGAATTCAAAACTGAAACAACAGTAGTAAAAGCTGTCATGTGGCATGGTTCTTTTTCCAAGTGTTGTGCGTTTGTTGAGCTGGCAACATACCTTGTAGTACTGGCCCATGGGCATGCCCGGTGGGTATTGCCCTTGCCCTTGCTGTCCTGGCATCCTCTGGCCAGGGTAGTTAGGGGAGGGCAGTGGTCTGGAGACATTAGATGTGGGGTACTGTCCTTGCTGTGGCGGGAATTGACCATTAGGCCCAGGCCCATACTGCTGGCCACCATAACTTGGCTAGAAGGAGAAAATTAAAGGAAACATATTACCAAAGTTATTTGAAATGGAAAAAGGAAATTTCAAAGAAAAAACCTAGTCAAGCATAAATACTAAGTGCTGTGTAACATAAACTACTCCCCAAATGCTTTAACCAATATTCACCCAAATTTTCCACTCACCTCTCCAGGGTATGGCCTTTTCATCGCCTGCATGGGCATGCCCTGCCTGGGTCCTCCGGGGTAGCCTTGCTGGGGCATCCTTTGGCCATGTGCCCCAAAAGGCCCTATGCCTGGAGCTCGAGTTTGGTTCATGCCCATTGGCGGCCCACTCATGTTGGGGTTGTTTATGGCTGAGCCCATACTGGCTGGGTTCATACCTCCAGGGGGGCCTCGTGGGCCTGGCTGGTTCATGAACTGGCTATTGTAAGCCTGGGCTGGGCCCATCTGGAACGATGAACACATCTGAGAGGGGCAAAAAGAAGAAGGTTTTTACAAAGAAGGAAAGGAAAGGGGGAGGCAACAGTGCAAAAAAATATTGAAAAGCTAATATTACCACAAGTGAAGGATTAACAAATGGGTGGGACAATGTCAGTTGTTTCCAACGCAAATGAACTTAATCAGTGTTTTCTTGACATGAGGGCTCTATTCTCTTATTCTTTCTACATTCAGGATAATGACATTTTTATTAATATCCAATTCCTGAAACACAAGAGGCTGCACTGAAAACAACTGGAACTGTCATACATCGTCATTAGAAGATATTTTACTGATTTCAGAAAAATTAACAGTTTTAAAACTCATTATTGACAATTATAGTGACTTAAATTTTCACAATGCTCAAATAAGTCCATCAGATTCATCTCTTTACTGTGGATGATCCACACACAAATATCTGCGAGTAGGCTATGTGTACTGTACCTGTCCATACTGAGTCATGTCTTTATTTTGGGTCTCCTGCAGGGCTGCCACAGTGGCTGTTGCCGTGGCTGTTGCCGTGGCAGCAGCAGCAGCAACAGCAGCTGCGGCGGCGGCGGCAGCTGGTTGAGCAAAGTCACCTGGTGGACGGGTGTGAGGGGTCATACCCATACCTCCTGGAGGGGCGTTGGGACCACCAGAATAACTGTCAAAAAACACCCAACACTATTTAACACGATAGGGAAGGTACCGGAGTATGGCAGTGGCTGCACGGCGGTCCTGACGTTTGAGCTTAAACGAAGTTATTTGAGAAAAAACCGCCAAAAAGATTCTGATACATGTGTTTTAAACTGCATTGGTTTCATTTGTCTGCTAAAGTTTGTGTGCATGAAGTCACCTACCTCCCACTGTACCCGCCAGGTCCTCCAGGGTAGCCGGGTCTGCCATACATGCCTTGCTGCATGTAGGGCTGATTGGAGCCTCCTTTGGCTGGGAACTGCTGCTGCTGACCAGTGAACTGGGGTGAGTTGATCCCTGCCCCGCTACCGGACATACCTGATCCCATAGGGTTACCTCCGGGGTTCATAGGGTTGTTGCTATTAGCCATCGGGTTACCCAGAACCTAATGTAACAAAGCATTATTCACATTTGGTTCCATCCAATCCACTGCATCTTGTATAATGTCTGGTAGAGCCAAGAACACGCCTAGACAGCAACAACCCTAGACTCCTCTGACATACAGACAGCTTCGATGGTTTCCATGCATGGCCTACCTGACTCTGTGAAGTATTGGTCACACCCCACACTGTCGTAACCACAGACAATGACCCCGGGGGCTGGTTGGTGTTTTGCTGCCACGGGACGGAGTCGTAGGGAAAAGACCCATCACTGGAAAGCAGATTCAAAAAAACAAAACAAACATACCCAGTGTCATTTGAGGTTTCAACTGGCTGTGAAAAGAGCCAATGCAGAGAACTGACCAACGGGCTGCATATCCACAAAGTGAAAATAGTTTGGGAATACTTCTTGCCAACAGGTTAGCCACTTGGTAATGCTTGGCTTTCAGTTTCAAAACACATCTTGGGCCAGCATAACAGTTGATGACTGCACAGTGAAATGAGCCAAAATCTCAAAATGAGGCAATAAACACGACGCATGCCTACATGCACACACGCACACATGCACACACACACACACACACACACACACGCACACGCACACGCACACACACACACAAAATCAAAAGTGATGAAATTTGTGCTAGAAGTTGTTGAAAATCTTTGGCTGCAGATTGGTAGGGTGCTCTTGGAATGTTTGGCATTCCAAGTCAAAACAAATCTTGGGGCAAAATATGAGAAATGGTGAACTATAACAAACAATCTGAGTCCTCATAGGGAGAGGCGAACAGCCAGTTGACTTGGAAGGAACTGCTGTGTTTGGAGAGCAGTTTGTTTTCTCTCAGAGCTTAGCGTTTGGAATGGACAACATGTTCAATATTTGCTCATAGAAACTCAACACATCCTAACAGCATAAGCAGAGGGTCAGTAGACTCTTGGCAGCCAATTTCAAATGTTTTTTTTTCTTTAAGAAAGAATCATCTGATTGAGTACAGAATGTTCTCCAAAACATGACTTTACTACTCTCTCTCCAGTGTGTGTGTGTGTGTGTGTGTGTGTGTGTGTCTCAGAGAGAGAGAGAGAGAGAGAGAGAGAGAGAGAGAGAGAGAGAGAGAGAGAGAGAGAGAGAGACAGGATGTGTGTTAATCTACCAAAACAAATTTCACACACACTCCTCACCAAAGTCATTTTGGCTCCATTTCAGAAGAAAGAGAAGACCTCTATTTACAGGCTGTACATTACATCAGGACTGTATGCAGGATAAAAAAGGTCTTAAGCCGAGTTTTGGTGTTTAGGTTTATCGCCGAGACACGGCAGAGGCCCAGAGGATCCTGCACTGACCTGTGTGTGAGGCCCGGCTTCATGCTGTTCATAGGCTGCATGGGGACTTTGCCCTGCGGTTCGTTCTGCCTGTTTTTCTGATGACGCAGCAGGAGGAGACGACCCAGCTCCTCACACCACGATGACAGCAGGGCTACGAGGAAAACACACACAGAAACACAGACACAGACACAGACACAGACACACACACACACACACACACACACACCCACACACAGTCCATAAATCAGTTAATCTACTGTCATAAACGAGTGAGTACTGAACATTCACATCCCTTCGCTGTGTGTTGAGCATTTTAGGATTAAGGTAAGCTAAGAAAAATAACAATTTCGTCGCAATTTCAGCCCCACTGTTCGCAAATTCTGTGGAAACTCATTACAACATGCCTATGCAAAATGAATAGCTTTACCTTGTAGGTCTTTGAGGTCTTTAAATTGATCATTTCAAGCTGACACAACAGTGACCAACTTCCATGAACTCTGTGTTGCTGTACCCTCCAGGGGGCAGCCTAACCCAATAAACCCTTGGCTATGTTGTCAGGTCCCTGCTGCTTGTTTCCCTATGAGGATTTCACAGACATAACCAACATAATCAGATCTAGAAACCGAATACTACAGTCTGTGTCTGTAGTGGAACGCAAACTGACATCTATCCGTTGTATAAAATGGAGGGAGTGAGATGGACAGCCAAAAGAAGGGGTTGGTGCTCTGGGTGTAGGCCTTGCAGGAAGTTAAGGCACCAATGTGATGTTCCTCCAGGTCTACAGGGCAGAGGAGCAACACTCCTCCTCTCTCCGGTCCTTTCCACCTCTTGTCCACTCTCTCCTCCTCACTCTCCATTCTTCTCTTCTTTTTCCCTCCCCTGCACTCCGCATGCCTCTCATTTCTCCTCCGCCCTTCCCCTCCCCTCCCCTTACCTCCTCTCCTCTTCTTTAGCATAATGATTAATCAGACTGCTCAGACATTACTGGAGTCTCTCCGTGCAGACAGAGCTGAGCGGAGCAGACACATTGGGAGCGCATTAAATCTCAACATTCATAGCCACAAGACAAGATCACAGTCACACATCTCTCTCCCACCCAACCTGAGGCTGGGTTACAATGAGATCTAGTGTTTCAACGCAACTCAGGTTCAGAATCTGTGTATTTTGGCAATGCCCTGTGATAATATCTGTGCCCCTAGTATTTTCTCAGGAGTGAACACGTCTCGTGAAGCTAGGACCGGCAACTACGTGTCATCACATCTGGAAAATTAAATCTAAAAAACACGGGTGTCAAGAAACCAAAGGATTTTTTTCTTCTTCATGGATACTGACAGTACGGTTTCTGTCTGAAGGTGCTGAGGACACTGACAATTATGGCTTCTGTCTGCACAGTGTGGTGCCAACTGCAGCCTATAGGCCGGCATCACGATGCCAACTTCTTAAGATGAACATACGACACTTTGATTAGTAGAAATATAATCTGACAGGTAACCGAATTTACAAAGGTAGAAGAGGTGGAATGGATGGAGGGGAAAGGGAAGAAAGGAAATGAGATTAAACAAGATGAGAGGAGAGGAGAGAACAGCAGTGACTTTTCTATTTTTCCAAGAGGGCGGAGAGAGCCAAACCTCCTAGTTAGAGAGGAATTATTCCACCCTGCCATTACAGGGAGCTTATCTCCACACTAAATCATAACCTCTGCACCGAGGGCCTGTCTCTTCAACTGGCAACCCACCGTTTACACCTGAAGATCAGCTCTAAGCACAAGTGACGGGGTTTCTCTGAGAAAGAGCCAAAGGAGAGAAACAGAGTAGTCACACGCCAATCTGCTGGTATAAGAGTGGGAGCTATCATATCAGGATGGCCACAGGCCATTCAATCTAACAAGCTGCCCAGGCCAGAAGACATTCAAAACAGAGCGAGGGACCTAATGGTGCCTTGCATATTGAGACAATCTCGCAAAGAGAAGGCTATGTGACCCTGCTTTAACTCCACAGTCTACTATATCAAAAGTGCTGCAAAACACCCCTTCCAGATGAAAAGTGGACTATAACACTTGTCACGCTCTACCTGCTTTAACGCCCCTCACAGTTTCAGAATCACAATCAGGTTTATTGGCCACATAGGTTCGCACATACATGGAATTTGACTCCGGTTTCGTGGCTCTCTCAGTGTACTTAATATAGAATAACAACACTACAACACAACACAACAAGTGTGGCGAGTTTGCATGGAGAATGACAGGCAGAGATCCCTTTTTTTTTGTTTTAATTTGTTTCCCCTTTTTCTCCCCAATTAAAATTTGCCCAATTACCCCACTCTTCCGAGCCGTACCGGTCATTGCTCCACCCCCTCTGCCGATCTGGGGCGGGCTGCAGACTACCATATGTCTCCTCCGATACATGTGGAGTCGCCAGCCGCTTCTTTTCACCTGACAGTGAGGAGTTTCACCAAGGGGACGTAGCATGTGAGAGAATCACACTATTCCCCCCAGTTCCCCCTCGAACAGGCACCCCGACCAACCAGATGAAGTGCCAGTACAGCGACCAGCACACATACCCATATCCGGCTTCCCACCTGCAGACACGGCCAATTGTGTCTGTAGGGATGCCCGACCAAGCTGGAGGTAACACGGGAATTCGAACTAGTGATCCCCATGTTGGTAGGCAACGGAATAGCCCGCTACGCTAGCCAGATGCCCGCAAGGGTTTCATTTGACAGGCAGTTTCTATGTCTCATACAGTGCGTGACCCCAGGAGTGCTTTTTGCCCCTCCCCAATGGTTGCCGAACAATGGCTTCCCCTAACGAGGCCAGTCTGGAACACAACAGTCTTAGTCAAAAGTCCTACAGTCAGTCAGTAAAATGATCATGTACGCAGTCCGAGTCGAACCCCCAAACAAACAACAAAACAAACATGAACACAACATTACTAAAACAATGATCTGAACATTAATGTGAACAGTCCCATAATCCATTGCACCGCCCCAGTGCATAGCTGTCAATCATCATCATTGGCTGTCACTCCGGGTTGAGTATGACCGTCCTCCCTCTGGGTCCTCAGGTGGGTGTAGAGGCTGATCCTGGAGCCTCATAATGGGAGGACGCCTGTGCGTGACAGCTTTTTACGTGGAGTGGCTGATGCGTCTGCAGCCACCACAGGGGTCTTGGCAGGGGGGCGGCCAGAGTCCAATGGCATGGAGAACCAAGATGATTGGGGACCGCCCTCTGTTGCAGCCTTCATCTGCCTTCACTGCCGTTGAGACCTGGAGACATCTTCCGCCAGTTCCGCTTTTGAGGTGTTTGTTGGATCGTGCTTCATCTGGACCCTCCCCCTTGACTTGTCCGCCTTGGGTGACCCTACCAGGAGGAGCCAAGCTCCGGACGGCACAGCTCTTGGGATCATTAGTACACGCAAGCTTCTCCACCACGGCAAGGTGGCGATCCAGGAGAAGAGCTGTCAATAGTCCAGCGACCGCCCTCCCCGGTCGCTACATAGCCCCCATCTAAGGGGTCAGTTGTCCTCAACAACCCCATCACCCAAAACATAGTTCCTCAAATGTCCAGGGTGCCATCGCTGGCGAACAGGCCTCCTGGGGCTTTACAGGAAGCACACCTGGGGGAGAAGCACACTGATCGGCGTATAGAGGGGCTACTCTTTTGAAACTGATCCTTTTGATCATTCCATCCAAATGTTTCTCCCTAAAAACAGTGTTACGATGCTTGGACATCTTGGCAAATAGATAACAAAGAGGAGTTACCAAGGGCAGCCACCATCTAGCCAACACAGAAACGAGAAGTGGCTTTAAGGTTATAAAAGCAAGGTCTTGCCTTCCTTCCTCCCTTCCCCCTTTCTCATTCTCCTGTCTCTCTCGCTCTCCTCCTCTTTGAGTGTATTCCCAATCCCTTTGAACGACTAAAAAAGCTCATTAATTAAATCATTGTCTTTCTAGTTAAAGGTTTATCAGCTACCTGGCGAAGACAAGGCAAGGTCAGCGTCTTTGTTATGACCTTATTCATTTCCACGTTACACATTCAATTACAAGTCTTTACAAGGCAGAATGTGGTGTTATTTAGAATTCAAACTAATGTCGGATTTAATATCTTTTAGCATTTGTAGTTATCAGCCAGAGTAAGCATCACATTACATATGCATTTCTGGCAGTGCTGTTACCTGGAAACAGTGATGCGGGCCAAATCCAGTAAATTAAAGACTGAATTATGGTCCAAATGTAAAAAAATGAGTAATTTGCGAAATGGGCAACATCGAGTACATGACGACAACACAATTACTGCCGTGGAAGACAAATGGTGAGTGGGAATATTCTACAACAACATGACAAAGGGACAGAGAACCTTTCCCTGAGAAGCCTGTCCACTTCTGCATTTCCCCGAGAGAGAGGACAGCAAACCTTCACCGCAGCGGCTTCTTCTCTTTTCTTAGCAGCTGCTTTTATTTGAGCAATGCCTGCAGACATATGGACCTTCCTCATCCTGACGGCGACGCAGTATTTAAAGCTGTGGGGCTGACTGTTAGCAGAAGCCCTGGCTTGTTCGCACTTCACCTCAGCCCCTGTGGGAGCAGTGGGGAGGGGGAGTTAAGCCCTGGCAACAGGCTGAGCGCACCATTAACTAATGATAGAGTGTGTGCACAAGTCCCGTTTTACAAGGAACTCCCAATGCTAATTACTCACAAAAATGCTGTGTGCGTGTGTGTGTGTGAGTGTGTGTGTGTGTGTGTGCGTGTGTGTGGTAAATGTTGTCCTCTAAGGGACATATCATTTGCAAGTGAAACCGTGCCAAAGTGCTACTTCAGCTAACTCAAAGTTCAAATTAGTGAACCCCCTGCATCATTTTTCAATAAGCTCCATGAGCCCGACCTCTCTTTATCAATACGCTCTGGACACATTTCACGTGTGACGCCCCCTACCTGCTGTAAGTCATGTGCATAGAGCACATTTATACTGGTTGGGGATACGAGGGCAGTGGAACTGATGGAGAGAAGCTTTTACCCTCCTCACCAGCAGCTGCTAAGGGATTCACGAGCAAGGCACTTGACCCCCGACTACTAAGGGAAGCTGGTGAGTGGCCAAAAGTGGAAGGCTATGGTTACTCTGGGCAGGCCCCTCCTATGAGAATTTGTAACTGATTGAGTGAATAAAGTGAATAAAGGTTACAAAGTGTAAACACACACACACACACACACACACACACACACACACACACACACACACACACACACAGTGCATGTTATGCGAACCCTGAGAACAGCATTGAAATTATTTCCCATCCACCGCACATGATATAGCAGAATTCCTCAATACTCTGCCGGGCACGTGATCTATACGGCACAAAGGCAAAGCTCAAACCTTCATCACAAGTTTATATTTCACTGCACGGACCACACTACTCACACAAGGCTCTGATAGAAACATGTTATACTCTGCATGCATCTGTAGTTCTCTTGATAAGGAAACAATATAGAGAAAATGTCACAGGAAAAATATTGCACTTTTTTTTAACATATACACTGCAGCACTACACATAAAAAGCCTACAGAGACAATGTGTGAGATGAAAAAAAGAAAGAAGCAATTTGTAAAAACCCTGCGTCCTGGTGGATACAGGTTTTTAAATCACTGGCAGGTAGTTCTACGCTGTGTGGGTAGAAAATATTATGCACATGATGAAATATGGAGGTGGGGGATATAAAACCCTGGAAAATAAAAGTCATGCTTTTGCGGAAGTGTAATGGAAACCATTTAGCAGCCAATGATATCCCCCCATCTCTATCCTGCCACCCCCTCCCCTCTCTGTTCAGCCAACTTCTTCCCAGAGAAGAGCATATCAAATGGGCTTTAGTCTCAACGGCTGCAGGGTAGAGCGAATCAAACAAGCCCTAGAGGAAGCCAGCACTGTGTCAGGAAAAAAAATAATGAATCAAACCGAGTAATTCATGTGTCGGGAACTCAATTTTGTAAAATGCATAAAAACTGAAAATGTTTGTCTTATCATTAGTTTCATCCAAAAAAAATGTTTTAAGCTGTGACATGCTTTTTTATTGTTTTTGTTTCAACTGATAACACAATGCAGGTTTCCCCACCAGTGCCGGTTTGATAGATTTCCCAGCCGGGACCTCTGGCAGAACACCAAACAAACGAACGAACAGAGAGAGGGGGGGGCGGGGGGGATAGAGGACGGATGGAAGGATGCAGGGCAGAGGACAGGTGGAGATGGAGGGAGTGGGTAGATCCCCTCCTCCCCGGGATGAGTGTGGGTCACAAGCCAAGGGATGCTGTAAGCCCAGAAGGGAGGGTAGCTCTACCTGAGTCACTCTGACATCTCCTGCAGGTGTTGGTTTCTGTGGGGGTTCAAATTACACATTTTTAACTGGGGAGGGTTATCAGGCAGCATCAACACCAAACACAATGCAGAAGCACAGCTAGAGCCAACTAGTGTACAGGCACAGTTGTGTGGGATATCGCAGCAAAAACAACCAGTTTACCAAGGTAGTCTATCTCATTTTAAGTCTCATAATGCCGACTTCAAGATATTGCTCGTAAAATGTTCTTACCCCACTGGCGGACGGCATCGCTCCTTTCAAGACAGTGTACT
>NC_079223.1:34930390-34962890 GCF_029633865.1 Lampris incognitus
ATTTGTTCATCCGGTTTTGACAAGTGCAAAGTCTATTGTGTTTGGAGTGCAAAACGCATCACTGGGCTCTGCTGGGATATTAGCAAAATGAATACACTTTCCATTGTGGAAAAAAAAACCAAAACAAAAACAAACTAATTAACCACCCTAATGATACGGGACCAAACCATGCAGAAGCCAAAACCACAGCTGCCCCATTAAAGTATTTCCCCGCGTGCTCTATTTCCATAAACTTTATTGTGAAGTTTCATTGGTAGTTCTGGGGTTGCAAACAGGTTTCATCATCTAAAGCAAACCGCAGGAGAGTGTCAGAGGAGAAGTCCGCCTGCTAAAAATAAATCCTGTATCCTGTTAATAATTCAGCACACTACTGTTACTCAGCAGTAATTAAATATAAAAGTCTGTAAGGTTGATTGGGTCAGTAACACACGAGGATATGCCTACACCTGGTTCTACACACACGACTTGGATTGAAGATACGAAAGCTGGAGAGGAGAGAGAGAGCGAGAGAGAGAGAAAGTGAGAGAGAGAGAGAGAGAGAGAGAGAGAGAGAGAGAGAGAGAGAGAGAGAGAGAGAGAGAGAGAGAGAGAGAGAGAGAGAGAGAGAGAATTAGGTGAGGAAAATCAACCATTTCCAAGTAAAATACGATCAATAGGTGGGAAAAAAATGCAAAATTGTTGTGGGCCAAAGGAGGAGGGGGAGCGTATGTGTGAACCCCAGGTACACATGAGGGCTTACGTTCTGCACAGAGTGCTCACTGAGACTATGGGGAGTGCCCATTTACTTTCAGCTGCTCCTGCTCCTGCTATGCCTGCCGAATTATAAGAATTATGGGTTTGCGAAATGTTTTTCTATGAGCTGTGTGTGTGTGTGCGTGTGTGTGTGTGTGTGTAGCGTTTCAGTGCTTATGCTCGTTCTTTTTTTTTTCATAGGACATGGTGTGAATTATGGCCGCACCCTGGAAATTATCTGTCACTGTTGACACAGCAGATTGGTGGCTTTCCTGATGTGAAACACAGATTGCCAAGTGAGCATGCACTGCAGATTTACACAGCACTGACAGCATTCCACAGTCCTAGCATGACTGTTTTGACTTTTTGTGTGTGTGTTTTTATTATTATTTAAATCACAGCAGGAGGATGTTCATGTCTGCCAATCCAAAGCAAAGCTCAACTCCCTTTATGATATTTGCCTGAATATCATCTTAACTGTGTTATACTCTGTAGTACTCGACAGGCACAGTTCAATGTGGTGAGGCCTGAGAAAAGAAAACCACGGTAGTACATGTGCCATTACCAAACATCAGCATCTCAACAACCTTTATCATCATGATAATATGAAAAGGATCAGCTCTTGTAAAGGCAAACAGAAAGCCGTGCTCGCCATAACCGAACCTGTATGTGATGGCGCATAACTGTTTAGAGTTGTGACAAGGAGGATGTCTGGGTGGCATAGCGGTCTATTCCGTTGCCTACCAACACGGGGATCGCCGGTTCAAATCCCCGTGTTGCCTCCGGCTTGGTGGGGTGTCCCTACAGACACAACTGGCTGTGTCTGCGGGTGGGAAGCTGGATGTGGGTATGCGTCCTGGTCGCTGCACTAGCGTCTCCTCTGGTTGGCCGGAGCGCCTATTCAGGGGGGAGGGGGAAGAACTGGGGGGAATAGTGTGATCCTCCCACGCGCTACATCCTACCTGGCGAAACTCCTCACTGTCAGGTGAAAAGAAGCAGCTGGCAACTCCACGTGTATCGGTGGAGGCATTTGGTAGTCTGCAGCCCTCCCTGGATCGGCAGAGGGGAGGGCTGCAGACTACCACATGCCTTCTCTGATACACGTGGAGTCGCCAGCCGCTTCTTTTCACCTGACAGCGAGGAGTTTCACCAGGAGGAGTTTCGCCAGCAGCGACTGGGACGGCTCGGAAGAGTGGGGTAATTGGCCAAGTACAATTTGGAGAAAAGAAGGGGAAAATAACAAAATAACAAAAATAAATGAATAAATAAATAAAAATAAAAAGTTGTGACAAGGAGCATAGTAATTACCATCAAAGCTGTGTAATTTCAAACCACAATTAGTGAACACCATTACAGAGTTAACTTCCTACGTAGATTCTAGCTCTTCCTGTCTTTAGGCGGCATGATGAGGCGCTATCATCTGATATCGCATGTGCAACTGAATTATTATCCTCTCTTCCGGGGGAACAGGAACAAGCAGGAACCTGCGTCTATCTTTAACCTTTCACAGAGGTGGTAAAACATTGCTGTCATTCCAGGAGTTGACACCCTTATCCGGATCATGTCGGGGCATGTCGGAAAAGTAATGCTTAGACATGCAAAACAAACTCCCCAAGTCACATCTGGGATTAACCATTTTGTCCAATTAAAAATTTACCATTTTTAAACTATGACAACTGCGGATGCTGTGGAGGGAGACGCGCTGTCCATGCACAACTAGTACGGGAGGCAGCGCAAACACCAGTGAACGGCGAGGAGACGACGAGAAAAGTGGATAACGTGGTTATGACAGGGTCTAACTTCGGGCCTGTTATTGAATAGCAGGGAGATTGGGCTCCAAATTGAAGGACAACAAATTGATTTTAAACAGTTTGTTGACAGGCTGAAAGATTCACAAAAGCAAACCAGTAAAACTCTGGACAGATTAGTCGGATAATCTGATTTTCTGTCTGTCGAACATGTCAGTGGCCCGAAAGCTCCGAGTATTAGAGGTCTTTGTGTATGCGGGTGAGTCAAAGTACCTATTATGTAATGAATCCCCCAGCAGGTAGCCTGCTTAAACTAGGGTCCAGATTGTTACGGGTAAACATTAGCAACACTAACTAATACGATTTACAAGGACAGTATAAGGGTAGGACTTATTTAGATGTACGGTAAGAGTTTGAGCATGACAACTGGGGAAAAGAAAAGGATAGTGGTAAACGACAACTGATATATCATGGTAGAAACTAGGATAGCTTAACACTGGCAGTTCACTCCTTCGCTTATATCTATTCAATGTATGCTGCACGATGATTTACGGCACAACTGAGTCTACAACACTGCACACTTTCTCGATCAAATAAGAATTCATTGTGAACCAGGTGTGTTGGCACTCGAACTAAAACCGACATTTTGCGTTCTCGGTCAACATTATGAGGCACTGATCAAGATCCTGTGGTTAAACAGACTGACCTGTCATGCAAAGGTCCAGCTCAAATCTAAACCAGCCAAAGTGCCCATCAACAGTCTGCTCTGCACAAGGGTGTCAGCAAAATACCTGAGAATCTCAGGAGCAAATCAACAGCGAACACGGTTCATGATGCATAGTTGCACGGGATCTCAGAGCAAACGGTGCAAACACTAGCTAACCTAACACGAGATAAATTTCTCCGCTGGATGATTCCAGATTAGAGCAACGCTCCAATCTCCCAGCTACACTTTGAGATCACAATCTTCAGACAGTGCACGATCTCCAGAGCCCCCCTGAGCCTGCAGTTGTTTTAAACGTCTCTGTTTGAGTTGACCCAACACTCAAGTCATCTATTTAAACTTAAGCCAGAGAAGAATGCAGCTGAGACCTTTTCCTCTTGCTCTTGCAGGACGCTTCAATTCAGAAATGGATCTACTGAAAGCAGTGTACATTATCATTGTATAAAGAATAGAACTGTTTTCTGTATAGAAAACAAAATAAAAGGTAGTATGTCTTCACATACATACAATTCCTTCTATGGGCATAAGCAGGCTGCACTTATCAATAGTCTATCGGTACTGTATCAATACTTATATCTTTATAATTATTATATCAACTATAATATATAATATATATATTATTATATTAATTATAAATTATATTAATTATTAACATATTTTATAGATATATTATATATTACTATTAATTATATTAATATATTATATTATCATTATTTATGATATCATTATATTAATTATTTACAATTTTTTTATCGTATTATATCTTGGTGATTTTGACTGTTTTTTTTTTTTTGCTACAACCACCAAAGAAAAGGTATCTGAAGGTTTAACAATCACAATCCTGCTAGCCATTCTATTTAACTTAAACTGTTCATAAAATGAATGAAGAGGAATAATATCGGCTATCACAAGACTCCATTATATGATCCAACACTGAAAGCCTTGTAACTTCATGACAATTGGCATGAATGTTAAAAATAGAGGTTCCGATGTGCACAGTGAGTTTTATATGGTTGTCAGGTTTCGTTCTGCAATAGATCTCAATCTCTCACAAGCTCTGTGGTTAACAACTGCTGGCACAGTTTTTGAACAGTGAGGCTGTTGTGCAGATCGTTTACTGCTCAGCCCAATAACGCTTTGTACTATCTCTGGCATGGGTTGTTCTGCTGTTACGAGTATCATTCTCAATAATCACGACACCCTCTATGTCAGAGGAAAATCATAGCACCCATATGTAAACCACTTGGCCCAATGTATTGGCCATGTATTCCAATGTACTGGAATTGGGAGTTTTATTCCAAGATGGCACAGGTCGCTCCAGGTTTTTTTGATAGTTCTGTACTGGTTGGTTAGCAAGATATCTTTGTGGAAAGAAGAGGCAAGCATACACGGAAGGTAAGCACACATGCAAAAAGGACACAGCCAACATTACATACCCCCGCAGAGGCAAGAAATCTGTTAATCTTCTAGCATCCTCGTTTCGGAAATATGATTTAAATGCAACCAAACCACCAAACTTGGAACCTCTTCAGAAACCTTATTTTTAGCAAAAAGCTTCAATTTGAAAGTGTGTGGGAGGAAGTGGCTGCTAGATGATTTAGTGGTGGTTTGGAACATGATTGGTATTATTTGATTTCCTCATTTGTCGCTTATATGTTGCTGACAATTTTGTTTTTATTGCTTATATGTTTTTAACATTTTCAATAAAATTGATTGACTGACTGACTGGTGGTTGATTTGTTGATTTTCTTTGTAAAGACATCAATGTGGCAAGATTTCTTTGAGTAACAACTACTCTGGTAAAAACCTAATAACTCAGGCGTCCCTACAGACACAATTAGCCGTGTCTGTGGGTGGGAAGCCAGGTGTGGGTGTGTGTCCTGGTCACTGCACTAGCGCCTGGTTGGTCGGGGCGCCTGTTTGGGGGGGAGGGGGAACTGGGGGGAATAGCGGGATCCTCCCACGTGCTACGTCCCCCTGGCGAAACTCCTCACTGTCAGGTGAAAAGAAGCGGCTGGCGACTCCACATGTATCAGAGGAGACATGTGGTAGTCTGCAGCCCTCCCCGGATTGGCAGAGGGGGTGGAGCAGTAACCGGGACCACTCGGAAGAGTGGGGTAATTGGCCAAAAATTAAACTGGGGAGAAAAAGGGGGGTGGGGGGGAATAAAAAAAACAACAACAACAAAAAAACAACAAAAAAGCAACAAAACAAAACAAAAAACCCCAAAAAGAATGCTTTGTAGAGATAAATTAGCACAATTTTACAACCATTCATGTTGTCTTTTGCAAAGACTTGATGGCAATGCTTACTTAATTTTCTTGAATTATGCTGTGTAAGAAAGCTTCGATGTGATTGATCAGCAGTCCTAAGAGTCTGGCTCTTTCCCCGAGGAGCCTGCAGCGGAAAGCATCCCAGACTCCTGCCCCTCATCTGGGCTCTCAGGTGTCGGATGTGTGGCCCTCTTGTCGCCATGCCGGCTATTAGGATAATGCTGCGTCTGCACTTTTACACATACACCAATGCACGCACGAAAGCACGTGCATGTATGCACACATCTACGCAAACAAAATGAAGCTATCACGGACAGATATGCCAAAGAGCAGAGTCCTTTAACAGACAAAGCAAACAGAAAAAGTATTGGCTTCTAAAGCTGTGCTGTTTTTTTGTAAACGCATAAGTGCGGGTGCACGTTTGCAGTTCTGCGCCACAATGACTGCTGCTTCACCGCTCTCACCCTCCTGTCTGCTTCCTCAAGCAGACGCCCTCGTAACGGAGTTAAGACGGATGCTCAAGTGCGCAAGATCTGCCCCGAGTCACATCTGCGTACCACCTTGACTGACTGGCTTGACTGACTGCCTGCCGGCTTGCCTGTCTTGTTGGATTGCTGCCTGTGTCATATCTACCATCCCTCCCCCCCAGTATAATTACACTACAGCTCCCATTTGTCCTCTCTATGTAAACAGCCTTTCCTGAAACTCAGGACTGTCTTCTATTAGATCCCAGAACCATCAGTGGCCCTGCTGATGACTCTGGCTGTCAGTCTGCCCAGACAGAGCCATGCCTGAACAACAATCACATTACCCCAACACTGGAAAGCAGAGTGTGTGTGTGTGTGTGAGAGAGAGAGAGAGAGAGAGAGAGAGAGAGAGACAGACAGACAGACAGACAGACAGACAGACAGACAGACAGACAGACAGAGAGAGAGAGAGAGAGAGAGAGAGAGCGAGAGATGCAGTAATCAATATTGCATGCTTAACGTCCGTCTGCCCAACTAAGTTACTCCAACATGAAGCTTCCCACTATAGATGAAAGGGGATATTCAACGTGAGCAAATGTCTGCTTTATAGGGCCATATCCAATTGCTGCACACTGCAACTTCTGTGAGGAATTACAGGATCCTGGTGCTCTGTCGTCATTGCTGTTGCTGTTACGAAACAGCGCCATATTCGCCTTGTCAGGAAAACAAAGAAATCAGACAGTTTAATCAAAATACCCTGCGGTAACGACTGTCACTTATATAACTTCCAAACACGGGGTTTATCTGTATTCTGGAAGGCTGGCTCTGGTTTTGTCAGGTCTCTGTGAAGGCGCGGTGAACAGTCCAACACACACATCAACGACACCACTCCAGCCATCCGTCTTTTTCGCCCCTCCCTTCCCAGCACGTGCACGTTTCACTTTGACAAATGCACAAGAACAGACCACTCCGGCAGGATCACAGGAGGCCGGGTGGAGGTATGGATCGGAGGAAATTGGATTTGATAGGTAAATGTCTACAGATAGCATTACTACTCCCCCCTTCCTTCTCTCCTGCGCTCCTGCACTGCCTGCGTGTGTGTGTATGTACATGTATGTGTGTAGAGAATGCCAGACTGTTGAGTGAACTGTTTCTGTGTGGCTGCTACTCAGACACTTCATCCCTATGCCACATTAAAGTTTAACGGGAACTAAAAATATCGGACATTATACTGCTCCGTGGGCATCTGTGCCGACGTCTGTGGTCCGTGCTGTTTGTAGAAAATGAAAATGATAAATTACAATGGATTTGCAATAGACGTGATTAGGCTGTGAAGTTACACAACGAACCCTACCCTCACATTTCGCCTGCACAAAATGTACAAACACGACTTCCCCACAGTAAATATGACAAAAAGCATCAAGTGTCCAAGATGTTGATACAGCAAGGAAGAAAAGCAGGCATACATGCATCACTACACAACAGGATATTGAAATTCAATTTGTCTAGCAAGTAGAACATCCAAATATACCTTATCAACTGCTTAAAATAATAAGCTCCTACAAGTAATGAGCACCTATTGTGTGTCATGGCCAGCCTTTGCTTTGTAATGAGATTAATTATGGCGCTCCTTGTTTTCCTGGTCCTATAATTAAGTGTAATATAAAGGTACAAGGACCACTGCGTTTATTCAATCTACACCAAGTGAACAATGGTAAACCAGATGGGGGCGTGTTCAGGTTCCTGTTGGCACTTAAGCAACACACTGGGTGTCTTACCTGCAGACTTGGGTGTAAATTTGTCCCTGTTGGCGGCGCACACAGCCAGCAACCTGTAGCCCAGGTCCAAGTCGAAGCCCTGCTGAGCAGCTACACGACTCACCACCTGGACAAGGAGTGAGGGACAATTACGGCCCTTCAGCCTTTCAAGGGAATAATGAAACCACCATCACACAAACCGCTTGTGAACGATACATTTGAAGGCTGCTAAGTAGTGTGTCATGCAGATGAAGTCAATTTGGAATGAAAAGAGGCGGTTAGGGGGAGCGAATGTGGGAAATATAACAGCATATTTTTTCAACACCCTTTTTCAAAGCTCACCGAGATTTTTCTGCACTGGGAGGTATGTAGTGAGAATATTTTAGACATGAGAGAACAATGTGTTATGCCTGTGGAATGTTGTGTGTGTGTGTTTCTGTCAGAGAGTGGGCTAGTAGCATGCACACACACACACACACACACACACACACACACACACACACACACACACACACATACAACTGGCTCTTTTTCCTCCTTCTGTAAGCATATATCTTTTATCTATTTATCTATCTATTTGTCTATCTATCTATTTGTCTGTCATTCTGTCCAGCATCCCCGCGACCCTGAGATCAGGATAAACAATTTGGATAATGGATGGATGGATGGATGGCTGATCATCTCTTTGAATGAATAATCAATCTTGAGAGAGGAAAAAAAGCGATAATTAAGCTATCATGAGCTTCCTTTAAGCTTCCTTTAGCTGTTTAAATGAGGCTGATATTCTCAGCAATTGATAATTGCTATTGAGCTTCATTTAATATATGCATGGATTCAATTTATGTAAGGATAATCGCTATACACAAACACACACACAATGACACACAAACACATACAATGACACACAAACACAAGCTAAAGCGCTGATTAATGTGGAGTCTGGAGTCTGGATTGCCCTACTGATCCAGAGTCAGGATGAGTTTGGTGACTGTATCAGCATCCAAGAGAGGAGAAGGAGCCAAACCACAGTCTGCAGAAACAGCAGGCCAGTGAGCGCTGCCAGTCTCCTACACTAAGAAAAAGGTAACCCTCCAGCGCTGGTTGCGGCCTGAATTCTACCAAAATTAATCTCGTGTTGCTGGTTCAGTTTTCCGGACCAGCTGAGAAAATCTGGTTAGAGAAAATATTTGCTGTTCCTTAATAGGCCCACTCAGCAGCCAACAGTACAACACTGTGCAGCTCTCTGGTGTGAATTGTTTAGTTGTGCAAGTGTTGAGGAGTGTGGCATTGGAAGAAGCCCATGCATGCTTTGTGAATTAACCTCGAGTCAACAGTAGAAAAATTTTTAAAAAATTAAATAAAGTCTTCTTTCACCGTGCAACTTTGAGAGGGATCAGTTTTTAACAATGTTTTTGCATTGATGATTTCAGAGAGTTTCGGAGCGTGCACCTTCAGAAACCTCTAGCTGTTTTGTTTTGTTTTGTTTTGTTTTGATTATCCCCCCCCCAATTGTATCAGGCCAATTACCCCACTCTTCAGAGTGGTCCCGGTCGCTGCGCCACCTCTTCTGCCAATCCGGGGAGGGCTGCAGACTACCTACCACATGCCTCCTCTGATACATGTGGAGTTGCCAGCCGCTTCTTTTCACCTGACAGTGAGGAGTTTCACCAAGGGGATGTGACGCGTGGAAGGATCCCGCTATTCCCCCCAGTTCCCCGTCCCCCCCAAACAGGCACCCCGACTGACCAGCGGAGGTGCTATTGCAATGTCCAGGACACATACCCACATCCGGCTTACCACCCGCAGACATGGCCAACTGCGTCCGTAGGGATGCCCGACCAAGGCGGAGGTAACATGGGGATTAAAACCAGCGATCCCCATGTAGGTAAGCAATGGAATACACTGCCATGTCATCCAGACACCCCCAACCTCTAGTTGTTTAAGGGCATAATGAGTATGGTGAGAGTTATCAGCTCAAAGGAGGCAGGAGTGTATCGATATTGAAGGGAGGAATCCTTCTGCTATTATCTGCCAACAGATGACAGCTCCGCCGCTCCTTCTTGACTCCAAATCACACATTCCCACTTACAAGGTCAGCTGGGTTGCCTGTAAGGGAGACGGCACAAAAGGCTGGCAGTGATCATGAAGTGATCTCTGTCACAGCAAGCACATCTGCCTGGGCATTAAAAGACACTGGAGAGCATTGGCACAGCACTAAAGGGTTTGCAGTTGCATCATCTCAATTAAAAAAAAAACAACCGTTGAGAATTGATCCCGTTTGCGCAGAAAGCCGTGGCATATTTTCTCTTCCTCACTCGAAGCTGACGCGGCATCTTATTCTCTTCTCTGTGGTTTTGCGGTGCTACACCCTCAAAACGTTTTATGTGAAGCAAACTTGAATTCCAAGCATCGTGGCGTCAAAGCTGTTTCAACATCCAAGCTATTCGATTTGACCATCTGACGAGATTGACGTTTTTGACAGTCAGTCCAATCATGTTCTTGTCAATCATTTAATTTCCTGCCCGACCGCGTCCAGCCTGCAAGTTAGTCAGCAGCAGCAAAGCCACGCAGCCACAGAGGCGAGCGTAGATCCAACAGTGATTTAACACCTCATAAGCCTTTTTCAGAATAATCTCCTTCTGAGGATGTACATTTTTGGTTGGTATAAAAAAAAAAAGACAGGGGACAGGGGTTGGAGGGTAACTGGGCCGTTCAAACCCTAGTTCAGGTACATGGGACGGTGTTTTAAGTAGGGGGGCTGCCAACTAAGAGGAAAAGTATTGCGGCGAGCCGGCGTAGAAGAATGAGTCGAGGGGCATAGATCACTTTTTAATCGCAACCCCTGTGCCCCCATACACCGCACGACCCCAGGAGCGCTCTTTTATTCACACCGGCCAGAACAGACCTGAACTGACAACAACGTTAACGACCCCCCCCCCCCATCCCCATGTCCCAAGTGGCGACATCAGTCCCGGCCACGGTCCTACAGTCAGTTAGTCAGTAAACGGTCTCCTCCTTAGTCTGAGTCGAACTCCCAAAACAACTCAAAAATAACCACAACATGAACACCACATCATTAAAACACAATTGTAAATCTAACATTAACAGTCCCATCAGCCATTGCGCTCCCCCAGCGCAGAACCGGCGACAGTCGGAGCGACTGCCTCCCCGAGTCGCCACAGTATGACGTCATTGTTTGGTTTGTAAGGCGCGTGTGTAGCAGACTTGGCACGTTTACTCACTTTATTATTAAAAATGTACCTTCCACCCAGCCCTCGCCCACTGTTCAAAATGAAGGTGTTTTATTTTTATTTTTTGCTTTTGTACGTTAAGAAAAGTTAGGCATACTGTTGGGTCTAAGACGTTACACAGCCACCTGCCACCCACCACTAGGAGGTGCTGCAGCCCCCCCAGCCCGCGCTAATGCCCCAGTTGGTCTATTTGCTGCAAGAAACAAAAAAAAAATTGTTCAGCAGTCTTGTTGTGTGGTGCCGAAACGGTTGCACAGCTCATACACCAGCAGTAACAAGTCTACTACAGCGGTGACATAAAACAAAACGAACAGGTCCTGTGACAGGAATTATATAGGCTGCTGTAGGCATTGGCTCCGCGCTAAGAAAATACACCAAAATGTCGGCACGCTGTCATGTCTCAGGTTTCTCGATAGGCAGCAGAAAACCCATCCGTATGTGCACGCTGTAAAAAAAGAAAAGAAAAAAAGAAGAAGAAGAAGAAGAAGAAAAAAAGCTCGTACTGTCAAGTGACAGATAGAGCTATCAGGTGAAGCGCTGACAGCTTAGACATGTCATCTTTTATTGGCTTCAGAGCCGATCCTCCACCAGGAAGAACACCATGGAGGACGAGCTCTATACAGTCAGTTAGAAGAAGCAGGTGGCTCCGCAGAAGACATACATACTGTGTGTGTGCGTGTGTGCGAACACCCAACGCGCCTGTGAGTGTATTTCAACTTCGCATTCAAATACGTCCGTGCTGTGAGGTAGCCGTATGATAACAAGCCTCGTCGGCTTATGAGACAGAGTGTTTTTGTAGTGCACGCTGTAATTCTCTAGATAAGGAGTCATTTTGTTCTGTAAGACTGATTAAACAATTTAGCTGATGAAAAAAAGCCCCGTGCTAAGAGGGAACTCATTGGGTGGGGGGGGATGGGGGGGTTCTGTACAGCTCTTTATCAGCCTTTAAGAAGTTTTCATTCAGATTTACACATTAATGAGCCTTTATCCATTAGCTCCCACTGCCAATTCCGTAGAGGACAATGTTTCCTCCAGTCTTTCAAAGACTCATCTGGGATAAACACCTACAATAGTGGTGTCTCTGGTTCAAGGCCCCTCACGTGTGTGTGTGTGTGTGTGTGTGTGTGTGTGTGTGTGTGTGTGTGTGTGTGTGTGTGTGTGTGTGTGTGTGTGTGTGTGTTTGTGTGTATTCTCTCCTACACTTGGTACCTGCAGGTCAGGTCTCTGGCTCAGTGCCCAGATCAATGAAGAGTAGTTGGTGAACTGAAAAAGGTTAGCCAGAGGTGACTGGCTACCCACAGCCCTGCTGAAGTCCCTCACTCTTGTGTGTGTGTGTGTGTGTGTGTGTGTGTGTGTGTGTGTGTGACACACAAAGTGGAGAGGAGACAGGCGGGTTGACAAGGACTTTAACCTCTGTTACTGGGCCATAACAGCCTGAGCAACTGCCTTGGAACACACACACACACACACACACACACACACACACACACACACACAAAAACAAAACAAACCCTGGTGAAACTTAATCTTGCTACGGTCTTTTTTTTTTTTTTTTTTTGTGGATTTTTTCCTCTTTTTCTCCCCAATTGCAGTTGGCTAATTACCCCACTCTTTCGAGACGTCCCGGTCGCTGCTCCACCCCGTCTGCCGATCCGGGGCGGGCTGCAGACTACCACATGCCTCCTCCGATACATGTGGAGTCGCCAGCCGCTTCTTTTCACCTGACAGTGAAGAGTTTCACCAGGGGGAGGTAGCGTGTGGGAGGATCACGCCATTCCCCCCACTTCCCCTTGCCCCCTGAACAGGCGCCCCATCCGACCAGAGGGGCCGCTAGTGCAGTGACCAGGAATGGATGCCTGACCAAGCCGGAGGTAACATGAGGATTAGAACCGGCGATCCCCATGTTGATAGGCAACGGAATAGACCACTACACTACCCAGACGCCCGGCTCCAGTCTTAATTTAACCAAATAGTTACCTTGGGGAAAAAACAGATGTACGCAAACTTTTGAGACTAAATTCCGAAAGCAGGTGTCTAGCATTGGAATGAAAGAGAAATGCAAAAGCACTGCTGTGATGAAGGTGTAGCTCACAGGACACTGCTAATGGGTTTCTGGTGATTTCTCAAGAGAGTCTGTTGGCAAATTAGAATCGGAAAATAGGAAAATAGTTTGGGCTCTTGTCAACCAGTCCAAAACGACTAGGTCTTTAAACAGGTGCGTGAGCCAAATGCATATGAGATGAGCTACAGAAAATTGCTCGCACACTTGATGTCAAACAAAAGCAATATCCATACCGAGGATCCTTAAACCATCCTTACACCTCAGTGTGGCTTTTCCCTTTGTTTGATTATCAGTGTACGAGCAGTTTTCTACATCTCATCTCATTGACAAATTAGTAATAATTTAAAGAATCATTGGGTGCACATTTCAACAGCCTCAAAAATAAAAAAAGGACAAGTTCCAGGTGCGATAAGATAAACAAAGCGTTCCTTATCTTGATCCCAAAGTATCCAAAGCCTTTTAATTACTGTTTTGTTCATGTCTGCAAAAAGTACTTGAAAAACACAAAGAAGCCCATAATTGCTGTTTGCGTACCGTCAGACATCCCATGAGGCTTTGCTCGAAAGGTCTCTGGAAGGCCCGGGGATCTCCACACCAGTCCAACAGCTCTGTGGCTGCCGTCTGGAAGTTGGCTGGGTTCTGTAAGTGCTGTGCAAACAACAAGGGAGGGGAAACTGCTGTTAGAAACAAGGGGAAATAATGAGACTGTTTTGGGTTTTTTTTTTCAGATTCAGAACAAATTGGAAAAACATTGGAACAGAATAGTTTTGTAGCCTGTTCCCTCCCTCCCAGACCTGCTTTGGCTTGATTTAATGCCTTGTGTTTCTCCACAACCCTGTGAGGACCCTGACTGTCTCCGATACACGCCCACTCAGGGCTCTGCTGCATTGTGGAAAGAAGATCACACCCATATCAACAATGATGCCAGTGTTTCTTGTTAATCTCTCTTGGCAACACCCTCTTCTTCACTTTAACCCTCACCCCCATGACCCACACAGCAACCAAATCCTACCCTTCAATCTTCTCTCTCTTTCTTCCCCTCATGCTTGGCCCCTTCTCCGCGAGTAACAGAGCCTCAGCCCTACAAGTCTGCAGCCTAGCTTGGCTCTGCACAATCCCGGCGTCTATGTGCACAAATTCAATACACACCGTTGGTGAGTTGTCTAATCTTTCTATCTCTCTCTTCTTCTTCTTCTCTCTCTCTCTCGCCTTCTGTCCTGTTCATTGAGGTCTCAAACAGTTGAGTCTTTTCTTCCCTGTGACTGAGAACTACCAAGGCTGGCAATGAGAGGTTTTCACAATGGGCTCCCTTTCTCCACAGCTCAGGAGGTTAATAGCTCTGAAATGGCGCAGAGCTGCGGCTTGTTCAGTCGGTGAGACTGAGCCCACTTAAAAGCATTTATTATTCTCATCTGGGCTGAAGCGTTTTGTTTTGTGGCTCCTCACAGAGAAGGTAGACTTATTGTCTTTAGGGGGCGGCAGAGGTGAGCGTTATGAATGGGGGAGCTTTTTGGCAGCGCCTCACAATAAGCTTCAGAGGACCGAGTGCGGCCCAACATGCGAGGCTCGGTGTCCGCCCACAGAGCAAATCCCTGAGATGATATCATGAGCTCCAAGAGGGGCCTTGAATGACTCATCTTTTGTGATGGGAAGATTAGCCATTGTGGATGTAGTGGTGGACTCCAGGCCTCACAGAGGATTGACTGATGATGAGATGCAAAGAGAGTGAGAGGAATAGAAAGATACTCTTGGTGAGCGAGAGGGAGGGGAAAGAGCCTGTTCCAGATGAGTGATATAATCTGGCATTATTGCTGCTTGATGGGAGTTGTATCAGCCTCTGGCACGAGAGGAATCAGAACAAGCACAGCAGGGGCTGTCTGCCTGGATCTGAACTCACAGCTCTTCCTGCTGCAGTGTCTGCTGCCTACTCTGCCTGACAACCTGAACTCTGGTATGAGGAGGAGGACAGCATGGTGAAATAGCACGACTGAGATGGGGAGGGTGAGCGAAAGGGATGGGGGATGAAATCGGTTTCTCCTGCTGCCGCTTTTTAGATGAAGACAGGGCAGGACAGTTCGAGGAAAGAACAACAACAGCGTAATGGATGCAAAGCACAACTGTTGTGCAACTTTTGTTATGAACAGAGCGGCACGGCATCATCGGCTTAAGTTTGCAATTGGAATCAGACGTAGCCCTGACTGCACATTTTCAGCTGAGTCGCTAACATTACATATCATTTATATAACAGCCTGACTGGGCGCTTAACTGTCGGCATTGTAAAATAGATGCTGTAGCACCGCTTTTACGGAGCTAAAGTTAGCTCGTCTGAATCAAGTTTGCGACCAACCAACAACCCAGAGTAGCAAGCTGACACATCGGAAACACTTTGAAACTCTTGTCAAAAGATTGACTTGCTTGGGCATGTTAAAGGTGACAGAGCAGTCTTGCTTGAATCTCTGTCAATAGCGTTTCTGTGAAATCCTACTTTGAGCGAAACCAAATGGGCAAAACCAATACAAGTGACGGAATACAAAGGAAAGGCTACGAGAGGAAAGTGGTGGGGGTGCAGGAAAAAAAATGTTTTTGCTAGTTTTCTTTCCAGTGAGGATTATAATGTTAATAAAAAACACAAAATCTTCACTATCTTGCAAAATCATATACTATTTCTGCATAGATGGTACATGCATGAGACTAAACAGTAGTTTGAGTGAGTGCGCTGGAAGCCAGGTTCGCGAGGTACTTCGCGTCTATGAAAAAGAGAGAATAGCAGCAGCAGCGGCAGCAGCAGCAGCAGTGGCGGCGGTTGTGGTGGCAGAGTTTTGGCAGACACACAGCCAGACGTCTGACAGACTTCAAAGTCTCTTGTCCTCCACAAGGTGATGGACTGTCCTCGTTTAAACCCCGGTCAGACCCGAGCCAGCGATCAGACTGTTCAGTACCTGCCCGGCTGCCTGAAAAACAGCTCAACACTTGGCTCTGGACCAGCAGCTCTCCCCAAACCAAAACAACACCCTGCTGGCAATGCGGGCACAAGCGCTCAGTTCACTGACTAAATGTCTTTGAAGTCTACTTCACCACAAGTCCTTTCACAGCCCAAGCTGGCAGATGCAGAAAGAAAACATTCACTTTACAACGAGTGACTGTACTCGCAGATCCCGATTTTATTCAGAACGGCTAAAATGCTATCTTACACATACAATCAATGTTTTATATCAACAACCAAAGGACCGAGCGAATCACTAAGGATGTGTTGTGATGCCCTTCCTGGGTGTCAGTTCATGGACTGATGTCAGCTCCACCAGCTTGGCGTGCAACCGCAAAATGGGAACAGTGGAGGATCAGTATCCACTGCTCTGTCTGAAAAGAAGGCATGAATGTGGGCACTCGGGAGATGAGGTGGGGGGACGGCGAGGGGGATCGAGGGGGTGACAGGAGAAAGACGAATGTCACTGCGGAGTCATAAACTAACCCGAGAGCCCTTTCATTCACCTATTCACTGTAATGCATGCCGTCGCATGGCTGTTGAGAGAAATAAAGGCTCACACCCACATGCGTACACTGCAAACAAATAAACCCACAGACAGGCAGCCAGCTCCACCAGACTATTAACCAGAAGCAGAGGCGGTAGCCCTGGGCTATGTCGCTCTGCCTTTCTGTCTGTACGACTGTCTGTCTGTCTGTCCCTCTGTCTGCAGTCTGTGTCTGAGTCCCCTTGTAAGCTGGCAACTAAGGAATTGTTGAAGCCAAACCACAACAAAGGGCCTGCAAACCTCAAGAGTTAGAAAAGTGATGTCAGGGAACACAGGACTGAATGAGAAAATGAAGAAGTTGGCCGATGGGAGAACATCTTTTTAGTCACTCTAGATTTTTTTTTTTTTTAGCCCTTTATGGAGCACTCTTTGAAGTCTCTCTCTCTCTCTCTCTCTCTCTCTTTGTTACTCTGGCTCTGACCCTGTGCAACATGATCAGTGTGACTGGAGCTAATGGCCAGACTAACAGATGCCCATATAAGGTGCTGAGAGGAGAAACGAGGAAAAAGGGAGAGAGGAGAGGAGAGGTTAAGAAAGGAAAGGGCAAGGGAGGGGACGGAGTGATCGGCTATGATGAGCAGAGGAGAGGAGAGGAGAGGAGAGGAGAGGAGAGGAGAGGACCAGTTAAGGAATAACATCTCTTCTCTCCAAGTCACAAAACCATTTGTGCATAAAAGTGAAAGAGGTTAAGAGTTAAAAGTGCTCTTACACATGCAGTGGATGTCTAAACACAGGAGGGATGCTCTGTACTCATGCACACCAAAAACACAACCAAAAACACATATACATACACACACTACAGCGGAGCAATATACATAAAACAAAAACACATTTAACAAGAGTTCTATCAGTATTGTGATGATGTATTTGACAATGCACGATCTGATGTCGCCATGTTGGTGTTGTTTTATGACATCATAATTAATGCTGCTCCTGGACCATCATTGCAACGGACCAATCCCGTTGTTGTGATGTCGTGCCTTTGCAATATGGGGAAAAAGACTTGAAAAATACCCAAGCTAACCAAACTCAAAGCTAACCTAATAACCTAAAGCTAACCTAATACCCAAGCTAACCTAACATAACCTCAACCTAACCTTTACCTTACCCTGACCTTTACGGATAGCTAACCCACAACCTAATCCCACAGCCATCTTTTTCCCTGAGTCGCAAGGGCACGACAGCACAACAACATGAATGGTCTGTTGCAAAGAAGGCCCTGGAGCAACATTATTATGATGTCATACGAGTGACACCAAAACCCAGGATGCGCAAGCCAGTGCATTCTTAGTGCCGGTCCCAAGCCCGGATAAATGGGGAGGGTTGCGTCAGGAAGGGCATCCGGCGTAACATCTTTGCCAAATCAAATATGTGGATCATAAATAAGATTTCCATACCGGATCTCGAGGCCCGGGTTACCAACGACCACCACCAGTACTGTCAACCAGCAGGGTGCCAGTGGAAACTACGCTACTGTTGGCCAAAAGGAGAAGGAGAGGGGGAAGGCATGTCCAGAGGCAGCGATAGAGGAGGAAGGGTAGGAGTGTGGATGCGAGAGTCGGAACTTTTAATGTTGGCACTATGACTGGTGAAGGGAGAGAGCTTGCTGGTATGATGGAAAGAAGAAAGGTAGGTATACCGTGTGTGCAAGAGACCAGGTGGAAGCGGAGTAAGGCCAGGGGTATCAGAGGTGGGTTCAAACTCTTCTACCATGGTGTGAAAGGGAGGAGAAATGGGATAGGGGTAATTCTGAAGGAAGAGTATGTCAAGAGTGTGTTGGAGGTGAAGAGAGTGTCAGACAGAGTGATGAGTATGAAGCCAGAAATCAAAGGTGTATTGCTGAATGTTATCGGCGCATATGCCCCGCAAGTTGGGTGTGAGATGGACGAGAAAGAAGAATTCTGGAGTGAGTTGAACGACGTGGTAGAGAGGGTACCCAAGGAGGAGGGAGTGGTGATTGGAGTGGACTTCAATGGACATGTTGGTGAAGGGAACAGAGGTGATAAGGAAGTGATGGGTAGGTATGGTGTCAAGGAGAGAAATGTGGAAGGACAGATGGTGGTGGATTTTGCAAAAAGGATGGAAATGGCTGTGGTGAATACGTATTTCAAGAAGAGGGTTCACAGGGTGATGTACAAGAGTGGAGGAAAGTGCATACAGGTGGACTATATCTTATGTAGAAGGCGCGATCGAAAAGGGATTGGAGACTGCAAGGTGGTGACAGAGGAAACCGTGGCTAGGCAGCATCAGATGGTGGTCTGTAGGATGACTTTGGAGACCAAGAAGAGGAAGCGAGTGAAAGCAGAGCCAAAGATCAAATGGTGGAAGTTGAAGAAGGAAGACTGTTGTGTGGAGTTCAGGGAGGAGTTAACAGAGGCACTGGATGGTAGTGAAGAGTTGCCATATGGCTGGGCAACCACTGCAGAAATAGTGAGGGAGACAGCTAGAAAGGTACTTGGTGTGTCATCAGGACAGAGGAAGGAAGACAAGGAGACTTGGTGGTGGAATGAGGAAGTACAGCAAATTATGCAGTGGAGGAGGTTGGCAAAGAAGAAATGGGATAGTAAGAGAGATGAAGAATGTAGACAGGAGTACAAGGAGATGCAGCATAAAGCAAAGAGAGAGGTGGCAAAGGCAAAGGAAAAGGTGTATGGTGAGTTGTATGTCAGGTTAGACCCTAAAGAAGGAGAAAGGACTTGTACTGATTGACTAGACAGAGGGACAAAGCTGCGAAGGATGTGCATCAAGTTAGGGCGAGCAAGGATAGAGATGGAAATGTGCTGACAAGCGAGGAGAGTGTGCTGAGAAGGTTGAAGGAGTACTTTGAGGGGCTGATGAATGAAGAAAATGAGAGACAGAAAAGGTTGGATGATGTTGGGATAGTGAATCAGGAAGTGCAGTGGATTAGCAAGGAGGAAGTGAGGGCAGCTATGAAGAGGATGAAGAGTGGAAAGGCAGTTGGTCCTTTGATATCTTGGAATATTTAAATTTACACGGATATGTCAGCTGGAAGTTTTATGCTTCTTTTTCGATTTGGTTCATGCTACTATTTGCGAAGGCAAGTTTGCCAATCTGTCGCTTGCCATATATTTCCTCATACTCTTATAAGTGCTTCCTTCATAGGTGGGTGAGCAGATAGCAGGTGTTTCCCTTTCAGGAAGTTCAATTTAATGGTGGTGCTTACAGATTGCAAGCTGCAGGCTCATTGAGGAAGATCTAAGATCTGAGATCAGCCTGAGGAAGATCTAACTGATCCAAACGTTGTCAAATAAAATAACTTTTCATAGGAATCTAGTTTGCAGACCTTACTCCTTCATACTGGTTTTGCTATTTTTGTCTTGCACCCTAATCTTTTCTAGATACTTGGTTCCTCGTCAGAAGCTGCAGTTTGTTGTCCAGCCATCCATTATCCAAGACACTTATCCTAATTAGGGTTGCGGGATGCTGGAGCCTATCCCAGCAGTCATTGGGCGGCAGGTGGGGAGATACCCTGGACAGGCCGCCAGTCCATCACAGGGCCGACTCTTACACACACACATTCAGACCTAGTATGGCCGATTCACCTGACCTACATATCTTTGGACTGTGGGAGGAAACCTGAGCACCTGGAGGAAACCCACGCACACGGGGAGAACATGCAAACTCCACACAGAGGATAACCCCCAAGGTTGGACAACCCTGGGGTTCGAACCCAGGGCCTTCTTGCTGTGAGGCAACAGCCCTAACCACTGAGCCACTGTGCCGCCCTCAGTTCGTTGTCATTATTTGTAAAATACAATTATGACAGATGACCAAACCAACACAGCAATTCACTTGGTTACTAATATTTTCGAAATTCACACATTTTCTTTGTTCCCCATGTTTATCCTAAAAGTCATGCTGCATTTGTGAGGCTCTTGTGAAGTGAATTAAAGAAGGGTGCATCAAATGACCACCAACAGGATGGCAAGTCTATTTAAGTTTGGTATATTGGCCATACCAATGTTAAATGAAAGGTGGTATGACAAGTTTAAACGTTGGTTTGGCTGTGATATTGGCATGCACACACACACACAAACACACACACACACACTTGTTTGGCGCATACAAACATACCTGTTTGATGCACTGCAGCCTGTCATTGGTCTGCTGGATGTGCCGGTCCATCGACGGTAATGTGTTCATCCTGATGCCTCTATCGGGACGCCATTAAAGTTCTTAACTCTGGGGGACAAGGGAAGAGACACGTCTGTTAATGTCAGTGTTGACTTACAGTAAAAACGTTTCAGCAGTGTGAAAAGTTTGACGTGTACGTCATCAAAAGAGCAGTTTGCCAGTTTGACAGCTTTACAACAATGACATGACATCTGAAAGAGCCCCGTTTGTTGGTTTCGAGTGATACCTCCTCAAAGGGCATGGTAGGTATGCCTGGAGTGCAATTTCTTGGCTAGTGCTTGAAGCGCTCTGACAACAATTTAGGATTCATCACCGCTGTGATACTAAAACCATCAATAGCAAATTGAAATGAGAGGAAAATAAATAAACTCTATGGCCTTAGGGCAGTAAAACCTGCCCCTGGTTACACAACCTGCCCATTCAGGTATAAGAACTGAGAGGAGGAACGCTAATTCTCTCCATTTCAAAGAGCCACAAGTAACAGTCAAGGTTGTCAGACTGCCTTTGATGACTTAATCATGCCCATATCTAACAGAGGATGAGCCTTGGCTTTGCAGCATCTTTCTTTCAGCATCATCTCTTACCTTCTTCAGCGCTCTCATTCATATTTGATATTAAACAGCAACAAAAACACTAGTTTCAGTCCCAACCCTATAGCCCTACCAAGCTCCGAGTGAGGAGGTGAGGATGGATGGATAGATACGTTAGCGGTTAGCCTAGCGAGGCCTCCATCCCTCCATCTTCTTTTTTTTTTAACCTCCCCCTTTTTTTTTCTCCCCAATTGTATCCGGCCAATTACCCCACTCTTCCAAGCTGTCCAGGTCGCTGCTCCACCCCGTCTGCCGATCCAGGAAGGGCTGTAGACTACCACCTGCCTCCTCCAATACATGTGGAGTCGCCAGCCGCTTCTTTTTACCTGACAGTGAACAGTTCCGCCAGGGGAGACATAGCACATGGGAGGATCACACTATTCCCCCCAGTTCCTCCTATGCCTTGAACAGGCACCCTGAAAGACCAGAGGAGGCGCTAGTGCAGCAACCAAGACACATACCCACATCCGGCTTCCCACCCGCAGACATGCCCAATTGTGTCTGTAGGGATGCCTGAGCAAGCCGGAGCTAACACGGGATTCGAACCGGCGACCCCCATGTTGGTAGGCAACGGAATAGACCGCTATGCTACTCGGACACCCACCCATCCCTCCATCTGTGTTGGTCAACTTTACAAAACTGGTAAAATAAAATCATCCTGATCTGGGGGCTAGGGCTCTAAGAGGCTGCTCAGTACTGATAAAGGGTCCCCCTAGATCGCCTGCTGAGAGGAAGAGAGAGCGATAATGGCAATGAAGAGGGGAGAGAGAAGCCATTGCAGTATAGGCGAAATTTAGCACTCAGCTGGCGAGTTTTCATTGATAATCCATGGTGGGCTTAGGTCTTAGAGGGAAGACTCTAAACACATGTATTTGCACAAGTGTGCAAATACACGATCACAGACACAAACACAAACAGAAATCCACACTCGCACACAAGAGTCTGTAAACACAAAGGCTTTCATTCCTCCCTTTGATTAAGTGGAAAGGTAAAACTTCAAAGGGACATTTTAAGAGCAAGAATGTATTACTAATCCTCTGAGCTTAAACATTACCATAGTAGAATTACCTGGAGGGTACTTAAGAAGTCTTGCATATTGGCTGATACATTACACCCATGAGCAGGGGGGGGGGATTCTGGAGCAAAACAAGCTGCTTGTGGTCAAATAGCAGGAAACAGTGAGTCAAGGAAAAAGGTCCTTTGGGCTGCGTGAGGGTGGTGCTGCAGGGTACAGACCGTAAAAGTTCCTTCTCACAAAAGGGCTAACTTTACACTTTCAACAGAAACGAACCCTTTCTGACCACAGGTAATATGCCCTTTGCAGTTCAGGGGGTCAGCTGGCTGTACGGTGCTGCAGTGCCACTCGGTGACCAAGAGATGTCTCTCTCTTCTACTTGTAACCAGGCTGGCTCTTACATGTAAGGCACCCGGGGCACAGCGGCATAGAGAAGTACCGCTACAAACAACCCTCGGCAGCCAGGGAGTTCCGCTGACCGCTAACTGGACAAACTCTGGCCCAGCAATTGGGTGTCTGACCATGCGGTGGCTATTGATTAACCCCTCTCCCTCATGTGCCCCCTCACACCATGTGCCAAGACCTAAGAATAAGGGATGGGGGGGGTGGAGACAACTTCAACTGCCCCTCTCCTCCTCTCTCTTTCTTTCCTTCTCTCTCCAGCGCTTTCAATTTGGGCCAGCACCCCCACCCTCCCTCCCACCCGGTGGGTGGTGTTTCTGTTTGTCGTTCAAAAGACAGGCCCTTCTCTGCCTCTGAAAAGGGGGAAAACAAGTGAGGTGGAAAGGCGGACGGGCGGGTGGTTGGGACCAGAGTGCGCAACATGTCCAGTCGGTGACGTCTGTCTATCCGGTGAACTGTCCAGGATGACAGGGAGGATGATGGATGCCCCCACCCACCCACCCACCCATCCCTGTCAGGGGTAAAAAAAAAAAAAAAAAAACCCAGCTTGCATAATAGCTGAGACCTTGGTGGAAATGCAGCTGACTCCAATCCCCCAGCCCCCGTCTGTTTACTATCAAAATAAAGCACACGAATCCGTCATCCGACCTGACCGGGTTATCTGAAGTCAAGTTCAATGGTTTAACTGGAGCCCAATGTTTTAACACCACAATGCAGTCGTCTCTCTCTCCCTTTCCTCTGTGCGACGACTGACTACAGCCAAACCGACAAACAATTTCAATAATAAGTGAGGTGTGGGTATCACATGAGTGTGCATGTGTGTGTGTGTGTGTGTGTGTGTGTAAAATGGACGGGGGGGGGTCCTTTTTTTTTTAAAGCCATTTGGGGTTTTTTCTTAAACAAAGACTTCTCAAATGAATGTAATTGCTCAACTGCGCGTGGAGCCGCCGAAGAGGGGCCTGCCGCATCTTTACTGTCTACCACACATCTTAATCAGTTTCACTCAGCACTGCTTACCAGAGGTGCAAAGCAAAGGATTACACATCCAATTATGCTGCGCGTATCGCAACCCGCCTTTAAAACAGCAGTAGGAGGCTGCTATGAATCATAGAAGGGTAAAGCGCGAACAACACTAACATCCAAGGAAGCCTCTCACACACACACACACACAACACGTATGCCACACACACACACACACACACACACACACACACACACACACACACACACACACACACACACACACACACACATACACACACATACACTTCACAAACTTGTTCCCTCCCTTTCTTTCTGCCAGCAAAACAAGCCAGGGGAAGTGGGGCAAGAAATAAGTGCTCAGACACAAAAGCACGGTAATATGAAAAGCACTGGCGTATGGCAGAGAGAGGGCGAGAGGGGTCAGATTCAGAGGAGAGACAGCAAGAGTGAGACAGTGAGGGAAGAGGGGGAGAGAGAGAGAGAAAGAGAGAGATATGAAATTATCTCTTCATTATCAGAAGCAGCACACACGTGTACTATACACACACACACACACACACACACACACACACACACACACGTGAATATGTACAGAGTATGATGACTCAGAGCATGAGTGATTTCTCATTTCAGGAGACAAATGACTACCTTTCTCAAGTGGAGCTTGCTTTGTGAATGTGATCACTCACCGGGGTGTTGGGGGGGGGGGGTGTTGCACGGGGCCGGTTACATAGGAGCCCGTGATGCAAGCCATTTCTCTGCACTGCATAAGAGCGCATTACAAATTGTTGCAGCTGCAGAAGAAATTGTGCGACTCCAGGGAAAAAAGGAAAGCGGGTTTCTAGTCTGATAATTTATCGTTGCATTTTTTTTTTGTGGACACCTGCTGCGGTTCTGGACGGGTTTCACACGCCCTGCCCGGGGTCATGAAACTTCCTCCGCGTGTGAGGGACTTTATATTTGAGAAGTTGAGCAAAATAACGTAACCAAATTTGGGATTAGGGGATTTTCATGCGTTAAGAGCTGAAACTAAGTCCTTGGGTGGTGCTCTAATGCAGCGCCCCTTTGCCTACCCTATCTGCTAAGTGTAGAGGGCAGTGCTGAATAATATGAAGACCAGCCTGGTGAATCCTCATTATGAAATGAGAATATGAAAAAGGAGACAGACGGAGAGAGTGTGTGTGAGAGTGAGAGACAGAGAGAGAGACAGAGAGAGAGAGAGAGAGAGAGAGAGAGAGAGAGAGAGAGAGAGAGAGAGAGAGAGAGAGAGAGAGAGAGAGAGAGAGAGAGAGAGTGCCTATCACTCCTTCTCTCGAGGCAAGGTGGGAGAGATTGTCTGTCCTCCTCCCCACGCTTGTTAGATGTGTAGGTGTAGCTGTTCTTTGTATTGCTCACATTGCCAGTGTCCTTTTTTTGGCCCCTTCTCTTATGCACTCAGACATCATTACAGCCACCCAACGTGTCTCTCCTTCACCACCTTCCATTTTCTATTCCATCATTTTCCTCTTCTCTCCGAGTCTCATATCTAAGCCCTCCTGTCACTCCACCTCCTTGCCCCCCCCCCGGCCCGACCTCCATCCTCCCCCTTTTCCCAGGGCCCCGTGCGGGGTGCTGCCATAACAGGAGGTGGAATGGATTCATTTGCTCTAATGTGGTTTGGGCTGCAGTGTGGCACGGCACAGCGCGACATTCTCTCCCAGTGCACAAAGCCTCTCCATCTCTCTCTCTCTCTCTTTCCATCTCTCTCTCTCTCGCTCCTCTCCCTCTCTCTCCTCTCTCTCTCTCTCTGCAGTTCATGTGTTTTCAAACAGGCCAATCAACACCACTCAGCTGTGCTGGCCTCTCCCTCCGCCTCTCCCTCCCTCTCTCCCTCCCTCCCTCCCTTCCCATCGACAATTTCTGCACTCAGTTTGTCTGTAAAAGCCACCAGGCCTCTCTCTTTCTCTTGTGCGTGCACACACACACACACACACACACACACACACACACACACACACACACACACACACACACACACACACACACACACACACACACACACACTATTTTCCCACTCTCAAGCTACAATTTCTTCATTTTCCAAGCCTAGTTTCAACATTATATCCCTTCCCCGCTCGCTCTCCGTCTCTCATTCACTCCCGCACTGCCTTCATTCATTCTGTTCATTGTGTTATTTGGTAGACTCCCTGCTAATCCCATCCTCCGCTAATCTCTGCCCCTCTCCTTTTCACTGTTTTTACTCTTTAAGCCCTCTATGCCTACATCGGTCCCGCTAACCTTTACGGAACGACCCTCTTCACCCGATCCGAACCCCTCCATTTAAAAAATGTGAAACAACTCCGGAGGGTGAGGAAAAAAAAAAAAAAAAAGGCTATCAATTCATGACCAATTTAAACTCTCCATTTTCTTGTTTGTTTACCTTCTGTTTTAATGTGACAACCACAGCAGCACCGGGCAGCTATGTAACACCCAACACGGCAAATGCAAACAGCTGTGATGAGGGGACATATGAGCTGCTCTGTTGCCGCCTATAAATATGGTGCTTCTGTTGCGGGGTATTGCAGGTATGTGCCACCAGATACCCCCGGGACTAGCCCATCATTCCACCACTCAACGTGTGAGATTGAAAAAAAGAGCACAATGTACTAAGTGAGCACAGATGCAACCCATCTTGGTTGATGTATCATGGCGAATGCTCGCTTGGGAGTTGGCAGACTAGCGTGAGGCTTTCTGAGCTTCTCCACTTAAGTTTCTGAGTGAGATGGACTCGGGCTCTGTTAGCTACTCCTGGGGAGCGCGGCTGCTGTGTTAATGTGACCCACAATTGGCTACGCACTTCCACTATCATGCTCTCGCTTTACATGGCCTTAATTAACATTATCCAATACCAGTGTTATAGAATTTTCCGACTCCCCCGCAGAATCTGACTCCCCTTGGCGTGAATGGGTTACGCTTAGGGTCAGCCTAACCTAGCCCAGCCTCATGCTAAGGGGAGTCAGATTCTGCAGGGGAGTCGGAAAATTCTATAACACCAGCACTAATTTTGTATATATTGAATCCTGGAAAAGAAAAACCTATTTTTTAGATTTTCATGTATTTAAAATTAGTGTCCAATGCTAAGACATGTATTACCTCGTTATATCATAACTCTGTTGATGATATTTATTATAATTTGTGGTATGCTAAAACTTACTTAGCAAATGAAAAAGCATTCTCTTTCTCATTTTAGTTTTTTATATATGCATTTATGGGTATGGGTGTGTGTGTGTGTGTGGATTAGTGTGCACATGTGCATTTTGTTTGTTTCTATTCTAGCCCTAGTATATCAATGTGAGGAGAGGCCATCTATCTAACCATGAGACACAAAAATCAGGTCATCCTTGAGCTGAGCATAGCTTCGGCATCACATGATGAATGAATGAGCTTCTTATTCCATACAATGTTCCAGTAGCCGAGGACTATAAATACCACCTGGAAAAGATTGTGTGTCCTTGCTGCCACACACGAGCTCCCACTGTCACGAAAGGCAAGATTCTATAATCGCTCATGTGATGTACAGGAGATGTGTGCGTGCGTCATGTTTGTGTTTCTGTGCATTTCATCCATCGGCTGTGCGTGTGTGTGTGTGCATGCCTACCAGTGTTAACTCAGCCTTCAGTTCTGGTACAGGTCATCGGAGCAAGTCCACTCACTATTGATGGACAGCAGCATTCGCAGCCCCCCAAATGCTGTGTAAAATCTGTACATTTCATGAACTAAATTAAGCAAAAGACGTGGCTTATGATAAGTGGCAATGGCAGTGTGCTAATGGAGAGGAGAGGAGAGGAGAGGGGAGGAGAGGAGAGGGGAGGCATGACGAGCCAAGGTAAGACCAGGAGGTAAGGAAGGACAAGAAGGAAAGCTAAGAGGAGACGGCAGAAGGGCCAGTGATTGACAGTGCAGGCTGACAGGCTTGTGTAAAGCTAACCTTATGGGCCTGACTCCAGCAGTGTTGTTAGCTCACACACCGCCCGTCTATGATTGCTGAATGGGTAAACTGAGAAATTCCGTGTCATTTGGTTTCAGCACCGACAAACTGCTGACCCAAACGCAATCACACACCGGCCACGGGGGCAAGTCTCACACACACCAACATATAGTAGCGTGTGAGTGTACATGTGACGGTGTGAGTGTGTGAGGAGAACGAGCGAGACTGAGCGATTAAATGTGTGGAAGAGGGAGGGCGAGCGATAGAGAGACAGATTTAGTAAACGCGAGTGTAACCCCATCCTTTCGTGAAGGCAATGGAGTGGTATCCGCCACACGAGGGAGAGAAAAAAATACATCCGTGCAGCCGTACGCCCCTCATCTTTGACACCCTGACTTAATGAGAGCGCGGTACAGAGAAAGAGGGAGACCGATCGTTTCCCTTTCTACTTCTGCAAGAAAACAAGGTCCTGCTGAGTAACTTTTGTTTCTTTCTCTGATCTTTTAATAGCACAAATCTAATTAGCCACAAAAAAAATCCTATTCCGAAGAAGTATTTCCAGTTAGCAATCACACTGAAATCTATGCGAAATATATATATATATACAAGCAATCCAGCCAGCTCTATTTTCCAGCCCTCTTTTTTCCCTGGGAAAGCGTATTGCATAGATGCCAATTAAATTGGCAAGGCCCTCAAAAAGGTAACGTTAGCAATGAGTCGAGCTGTGATTATTGAATAAGATTTTTGTTTTTTTTTCAAGGTGTATGGCCTCGCTAATTATGTTCTACAAACCTGATCGATGGAAATGAGTGAGCCCAATGACTTTCTATAGGGAGTGCACAAACAGACTAAAGACTTAAGATAAATAGTCCAATGACTCGGGAGAGTAGTAGGAAAACAGACCTTAAAAACAAAACTACCTTCTGCCCCAAGGTGATTTTATACATGCACGTGTACATTTTATCAACGCTACAATGACAGGGCTTATTTGGAGTTAAAAAGCTCAAAATAAACATTTATGACTCTATAAAGCCAGTCTTGAATTCACCTTCAATGAGCCACTCTTCTTGTTCTTTGTTCTCTTGGTGTCTCTCAGATGTCTCTAATGACATCTCGTCTGAATTTACCACGGTCCTCGTGTAACAACAGCCCCTGTAGGTATATCACTTTTTTAACTTGCTGCGCTCCATAAAGGTAGTGCACGGTGCCAGCCACAGAGCCATGCCCTTGGAGCTGGTAGGTGTTCCTGTGCTTCAGCACAGCAGCTGCTTAAGCGGGGCTTGCAGCTCTAAGTCCTCCAGTTGAAAGGTAGGCCCCTTCCCAGTACAGCCGCCATGCTGCCCCCCCGTAGGAAGGAACATAATCGATTTCTCCACTTTTTACAGTGGATTTCCACTTGAACAGCCATAGAGCAAGAATAAAGTGGGGAATGAAGGTGAGGGGGGGGGCAATATATACATGGGCAGTCTTACAGTATACACCTTCATATGGGTTTATAATCTATGATCGATAACTATTTTTCTCGACTTTGTGTGCGTACGTGTGCGCGCACATCCTCACAAGGGTGTGTGCAAGAGTAAGGGTATTTGCAGCAAAGCGCATAAAGCATCTCCCTGCTGTGAAAATGAAACAGCCTGATGGCACAACACAGCGAACCGGTTTCATTCACCAAGGGCACAATTCACACAGGTGCTATTTGGCACAGTGGGCATGCAGACCACTGTTGCAATTGTAATACGCCTTGAGTACTGCAGCTTTCATTAGGGCCACAATGCACGAGGGTGTGCGCCAGCAAATGCACATTCCTGCATCTCTGCACGTTTCTTTGGGATCGAAAAGTATTGGCAAACACGGCTCATACCTTCTCCTCATCGTCACACGCATACATGTTAACATGTCGAGACCATGTCGTACACAGCCGCCTCTCCTCGCAGACGCATGCCTTCAAGCCTGCAGAGACTAATAAGTATGGTGTGAGCATTTGATATGTACTCTGCTCTCCCTAGAAATTTCCCCTCCCCGCGTTATACTCAAAGATAGGAAGGAGGAACGGAGGCGAGGGGTGACAAAGCAATAGAGAGACAGAGAGAGAGAGTGAGAGAGAGACAGGGAGAGAGAAACAAACGATCATATAACATATTACATGTAAAGGGAGGCAGGTAGGAGTGGCAGAGTGAGACATGCGGAGGGAGATAGGGGAAATGGTTGGCGAGTGGGAGAGAGAGGAGGCGAGAGGTCATCCCTGGGTAATTTGTTTTGCTCCTCTCAGAACCCAGACACACAGGGAGCAGGTAAACCAATTACAGTGTGACATGAATCACTGAGACCTACAGGCAGCCACGCAGCCAGACAGACAGCCAGACAGACAGCCAGCCAGACAGACAGCCAGCCAGACAGCCAGCGAGTGCTGCCAAACAGCCGACCAAATGCGGGCCCTCGCTTTCCTGAGTGCCGGTCAGTCACAAGCCACAGCCCTTTCTCTCCCTTGACCATGATTGCACATCTGGAAGGAAGAGTCTGGAAGAAAACAACCACAATTCCCACTACTTTAGTGTTGATAGATCGAATAAAGATCTGACAGATATTTACATTTACTGCGAATGGATTTTGTTGTTTGTCTGATGCACACACACTCTTCTGTGTGTTTTCATTTATTTACTTTTTTTGGGGGGCGGGGGGGAGGGTGTTTGACCAACAATGGGGTAAGCGTTCAAAACAAGTCCTTACATTTCCACGTAGAACGTTCGAGATAATCGTTGCTTTTGTTGGGGAGTACAACCAATAGGTGCTTAACTAACGGGGCAGCTGAATTAAGGAGGGGGTGAAGCGCTGCTGCTAAGTGTGCGCAACACAAAAAACTTGAGCAATTACTTTAATTTCTTTAATCGCCCACCAGCTGTCAAAGTGTCATGTTGGACTGACGTTACATCAGCGCCACTGGCTATATAACCCAGTAGTAAGAAAACAATTTGTAAATAAACAATCAACTAGGTCTCACACTCAATCTCTCTCTCACTCCCTCCCTCTCTCTCTCTCTCTATGGCAAGACGGCAAGGGCCCTAATCCTCAAATTGATGCTAAACTGACAGGAGCGTCATGAAAAGCCGCCCCGGCATCAGAGAGGGAAGAGAATGAAGTTGACAAGGAGAGGGATTGGACTGGATTAGATTTCGCCTTGGCACTTAGTTTCATTTGATGTGGCCTGGGTGAGGGCTGTATAAGGAGGTAACTATTTGATGAGGGGCGCTATGGAGTTGGGCTTGCTGCTGCTCCAGGGATGTTCTAAGGGAACAGCTAATAAAGAGAGTGGGGAAGGCAGGGTGGTGATTACGGGGGACTCTGGGGTGGGGAGACTTGGCTGCTCCGGGCTGCAGGGTAAGGGGGAGGCCAGTTGCCCAAACAGAGTGTTTACCAAAGCGCCAGGCCCTCTCACACTAGTATAAAAGGCCAAGATCACGGTTCCCTTGACTGTATATCAGTAGGCAATCTCGCATATCTGCAAAAGCACACACATCATGACTGGATGTGTGCACTCAGGGCACACACATCATCTCACACACACACACACACTGGGCACCAAGGGGTTGGAGTGAGGCAGTGCATAGTGATTTCCTAAGATGTTAAATCTACCATCTTGCTGCCCCCTTGAAATTAATAAGTCCCTCTGAACTGCTCTCTGAGAGCCACTAACTGGCCATTTGCACTGTCTGGTTCCACTGGAAAAGGCACTCCCTGCTCGCTTTTATGTACCCTTAACTAACTCTCTTTCTCTCTCTCTCTCTCTCTCTCTCTCGCTCTGCCTCTTTCGCGTTCTCTTTCTTCGCTGCCCTCTCTCCAAAGCTTCTCCCCCCCCCCCCCGTTTCAACCTACAATTTCCAATTTCCTATTTTCCTTCCCTCTATCTCTCTATTGTCTTTCTACCATCTCCACCCTCTTCACCTCACTACCCTCTCCTCTCTTTCCAACGCCCTCCCCTCCCTTTTGTTCCCTCCCTCCCTTCCACCTCCTTCTCTCTCGCTCACTCCCTTCCTCTGGCCCTAAAACCAGCCCCTCGGCCGCCCGCTTGCGCTCACTCAGATGGCTGTTACCATGACAACCCCGTTCTTTCAGCTCTCGCAAAATAATGAAGACAATGTGTTTTCCATTTAGATGAGTTTTCTGGCGCAGCAGGGAGATATGGAGTGTCCATCTTGCCTCCTCTTTCACTGCGGAGGAAATGTAATAAAAAAAGGGGGTCTCTCACCTCCTACCTCCTTCCCTCTCTCTCTGTCTCTCTCTCTCTGTGTCTCTGCCACTCCTTTGCTCACACACAAGCACACAGACACATGTGCACATACACAGGTTAGGGTGCTCCGTAAGCCAACTGGGTGGTATAATGAGCTCATGTTTGAGAACAATGTTTTTCTCCTTCTGTGTCTGTCACAGCAGAGAGAACAGCAAGGAGAAAGGCAAGGTCTGGCTGGTATTCTAACAAAGCACACCATCTGAGGCACAAAACACACACACACAACACACACACACACACACACACACACACATGGCCACACTCCCTGCGAGTGTTGTCTAAATGCATTAAATGGAGTGACAGGTAAAGATGGGGCCTCACTGATAAAAAAAACCCAAACTGCATTCAAATCACAGTGGCCAACTTGTCTGGAGATACCAGAAGAAGCCCATCTAATGTGATAGATTACAAAGTGCTGCTCCCTGTTGTCAAAACCAAACTCCGACAATGATAAACTGTGAACATTTCAAGTCTTTCTTTGGGTATACGGGGCTCAGAGATGATATTTTCACAGCATAATGCTCCAGTGTGGAAATAAACGCCATGACAACAAAATTG
>NC_079223.1:35287890-35332933 GCF_029633865.1 Lampris incognitus
AAGTTATTAAAATAAATTTGATAATCCAAAAAATGCCAAAGTTATAAAGGAACAACTTGCATATTCTTGTTGCTGCCTGATCTGAATCAACCATAGATAGATGTGAGTCACACATGCGCGAGCATAAAAGGTTTACCCAGCTTTATTATATCATGAAAATAAAGACAGGGTTAGGGTTAGACCAAAATGGTCACATAGCAAAACCTTTTCTTTTTTGGAAAATTTACAATTTCATTTTGAAGACACGTTTATCCAAAGCAAAGAACATCTGAGAGCTGATAACACAACACAACACAAGCAAGGATCTAGGCAGTGCACAGAGGCAATGCATAGATTCTTTTTTTTCCTTCAGTCCATAAAGTGCAGAGGTGTTCACAAAAGCGCTGGGTCTTTAGTCTTTTCTTAAAGATTTAGAAGGACTCTGCCGATCGGACAGAGTTTGGTAACTCGTTCCACCCCCACGGAACTACAGAAGAGAAGATTCTAGCTAGTGACTTAGGGTCCTTTTTTGGTGGTAGGACCAGGCGCCTTTTATTGGCAGAGCGTAGTGAGCGGGAGGAAGTGTAGACCTGAATGAGGGGTTCAGGTAGGTGAGAGTTATATTAGTTGCTGTTTTGCAATCGAGTGTCAGGGTTTTGAATGTCGATGTGGGCAGTAACTGGGAGCCAGTGGAGGGTTATGAACATGTGCTCATGTGCTCTTTTGGGCTAGTTAAAGACCAGATTTGCCGCTGCGTTCTAGGTCATCTGCAGAGGTTTGAATGTACACATGGGAAGGCCTTCCAGTATGGAGTTGCAGTAGTCAATCCATGATATTACACGGATTGACTACTGCAGGAGCCAGTACCAGGAGTTGTGCTGCATGCTCATATAGGTAGGGTCTGATCTTCCTGATGTTGTATAGGGCAAATCAACCCGACCGAACAATTGAAGCCACATGAACCTTAAAAGTTATAGTTGGTCATCAATCATGACACCCAAGTTTCACACAGACTTCGGGTTGGGTTGATTCGAGCTGGATACTGATCTCTTGTTGTAAAGAGGGACTGGCTGGGATGACAAGGAGCTCGGTCTTAGTGAGGTTAAATCAAAGGTGGCGTTCTTTTATCCATGCCGATATATCGACAAGGCATGACGAGATCCAAGCTGAGACTGTGTGGTCTTCTGGCGGGAACAACAGGAAGAGCTGGGTGTCATCATAATAATGATATGAGAAACTATGAGAGTGGATGACTGCACCAAGTGAGTTGGTGTATATTGAGAAGATAAGGGGACCGAGCACTGACCCTTGAGGAACCCCTGAGGATAAGCCATGCTGTTTGGACATTGCTCCCCTCCAAGATACTCTAAAATATCTCCCTGAAAGGTAGGACATGAATCAATGGAGGGCTGTTCCTGAGATACCAAGCTCAGTGAGTGTGGAGAGGAGGATTCAGTGGTTAACCATGTCAAAGGCAGTTGACAGATCTAGCAGCAATAGAGCTGAGGACTGATCAGCAGCTCTAGCTGAATGCAGTGATTCCATTACCAACAAGAGTGCAGTCTCAGTAGAGTGCCCCGACTTAGAGTCAGACTGATTCAGGTAGTACTGATTATTCTCAGAAAGGAATTCAGTGACTTGGTTAAAGATTGTGCGCTTGAGTATTTTTGATAGGAAGGGCAGGAGTGAAACTGGTCTGTAGTTGTGTAGGTTTTTTGAGCAGCATGGTGACCTGAGCTTGCTTAAATGCAGTGAGGACAACCCCATTGTGAGGAGTTGATGTGTGTGTAACTGTGGGGTTAAGTGTGGAGGAAATGGTCTGTAGAAGGTTGGATGGTATCTGGTCCAGTGGACAGGTACTGGGGTTGAGAGTCCAGCAGAAGTTTGGAGACTTCCTCCTTGGTCAGAGGGGAGAATGAGGAGAGTGTGGCTTTGTTAGCTGGCAGCTGCAGACTGAGATGGTCAGGCTCAGAGAACTGGTAACTGATGGCAGAGACTTTATCAGTAAAAAATTAGGCATATATGTCTGCAGTGGGCAGAGTGGAGGGCAGAGGCGGATTGAAAAGTGAGTTAAAAGCAGAGAACATTTTCCGAGCATCTGTGGCACCACAGATCTTGTTCTGATAGTAAGTGGTCTTAGCAGTTTTTAAACTAGAGGAGGATGACGCTAGGAGATTGATAATCACTGAGGTTAGTGGGCTCTCTAGATTTATGCCATTTTCTCTCTGTCACTCTGAGTTCTGCCCTTTGCTCTCTGATGACGTTAGTGAGCAATGGACGGGGGGGTGGTGTTGCGAGCAGGTTTGGATGTTAGAGGGCAGAGATGGTTAAGAGAGGAGGCTAATGAGGAATAGAGTGTGTCTGTAAACTCATTGACAGGGAGTGAGGAGAAGTCATTATGAGGAGCAGGCAAGACCTCATTCGAAAGTTGAGTTAGTGTGAGGGACCGGATGTTGCAGTGGAAGGAGACCACTGCAACATCCAGAGGAAGGATTTGGAGGAACATGAGGAAAATGCAAGTTCATGCGGAGGAACATGAGGAAAGTGCAAGTTCATATTAAATTTGGTCGCATTTGTGTGAGGGTCCGCCTAGGAGGCTGCGCATCGACAGACTGACAGGCAAAACGTTTTTATATGGCAGATTTTTTTTTTTAGCTTACGCTGCATATTCAAAACTTTTTCTCCCCCCATATTTCCCATCAATCGACTTGGACGCTACACAAAAGTCTCATAATAGCAGGAAAAACACTGTTTTTTCTGTCCATGTGTCCGTGTATCTGTCTGCAGCTAATCTCACATACTACTGGGCCTGTCAGCCTGATATTTGTGCACAATTATGACTGTACAATCCAGGATCTCTCATGGTTGCAGTGATTCAAAAACTTTGAAATACCTGTTTTATACCACCATTGAATGCTAACTCCGCAGCTGGTTTTTCACCTAAGTCTGAGCACCAGAGAAGGAGAAATACACCTGGCAGAGATCTGAATGAACTCTTCTAGTTTTGTTTTGTTTTTGTTTTTACAGAAATTACCCTTGGGATCATTTAGCTGCCACACAACAATGCTACATGTGTATCATACATTGGAAACAAACATACAATTCTGAAATAAAGTATGATAATTGAGTAATCTTTACAACAGACTAAAGAAAATAAATCATGCAGTAATGTCGGGCATATCATTCTCCCAAGATTTTGAAGGCAACTCCACTGCATGATGTATTGATTTAGTTCTGCGAATGTGAAAGCAAATGATAACAAAATGCCTGAAAAATATTGATCAAGCATGAATGTGTTAATCAACTCTACAGCAATAGTGGTAGTAGACACAGATGATTGGCACTGGATAAGTCTTATGGTTAATAATGATGAAGTGCAAATTAATCTAGAAAATCTTCAAATAACAGTAAAGATATGAAAATGATACTGTCTGACAAATGGCAACAAATTCCTTTATCACTTTCTTTTGTTAATTTCTTTTTTCTTTTGCCAAAATTCAGCAAATTCACAAATTAAAAAGATGCCTTTGAAATAGTTTATGCAAGTTGGTTTAACTAAGTTTTTGTCCTTTGTCATTACTATTTTTGTTTTGCTATTTAGCTTTAAAAGAACAATGCATTGACAGTGCTGTGGGACAGACTTTGTCTGTATTAATTTATGTTAATACAGACAAATTATTACAACTAACTACATTTGGACTGCTATTTGCAAATATTAGCCTGTAGTTTTAATTTCTCATGTTCTAATGCAAACAAAACTTCCTTTCTTATCATCGTAGAATGGCCACTGCTGATCAGCTGGTCGATTCTGATGTTGTCATGTTAGCAACCCCTTCATGGCTGTAGCCTCGTCAGGGCTAATACCTACTATCACTTGTTTTGCCAATGTCCTCAGCACTAACTTTGGCCTGTCTACTGACCAGCATATATTGGGCCAGGAGATCAGGTTATAAAGAGAGCCTTGGGATGTTATAACCAGGAAGCCCCATGCGGGACCCTGGACCAGCAGGCTGAGATTAGAGGACATTTGTTCCACAATATTGCTGCCTCCTGGTTTCCTAGGGCTGGTGCATTTGCACAGAAGGTGCAGGCAGATATTTGGGCAGCGGCCAAAGCCTCTCTTCGCTAGCGGGCCACCTCGCTAGAGCTGCAGGTGCTGCGAGGGACTCCCCACTGCTTCTTATGTGGTCTGTGACCCCACAGGCTGATGGAACAAATGCTGGGTCTGTGAAAATAAACTTATCTCATTTGGATGACAACACATAGCCTCGGGTTACCATGTTGTGTTGCACCAGTTTTGAGAAACAAGTCGGAAGGGGTCAGTGGCTCGTCTTCATTTGTGAAATACGAAGAGGGGTTTTTATGTACCACGGATAGTAATTTGTTCACTGAGTCTCCGAATTTTGTTCTGCGTCTCTTGATATTCAAAGTTTCACAAAAAGCAAGGCTGTAGTTTAATGGACATCTGATTTTCTCCGATGACTGGGCTTTCCATGGGGGCAACCAAGGTGGAACAGGCATCCTTTGAATGACTACAAACAAGGTGTTGACACATAGCAGTATTAGCAAAATTAGATTCATTCAGAAATGTTCATTGACTCTTCATTTGTAAGACAGAAAATAATTGCTTGGTGTCTTAAAAAAACAGTAACTGCTACTGCATGTTTGCTCAGCTTTCATTGGTAAGTTTTCGATTGATTGTTATAGAACGTTTGAATTGAGATGGTTTCTGAAAACATCAAGCCATGTGTTATCGTTTAGCTTACCATTTGAATAGAGTCATGGTGCTTGTAGTTGTACACTTCTTTTTGTATACTATGGATTATGTATTGACCTCTGCTTGAAAAAAAAAACGAGCAACACAAAGATTCAAAACACTGTTTGCCACAGTAAATGAATGAGCACAACCACTGCAGTTTTATGTGGAAGGATGTCAACTCTTGAGGGACGGCCTCGAAATGAGTTGTACAACTAGAAATTTTACTTAAAATCGACCCCTGGATAAGTCTCTTCTTTGTTCAGCTTTTATAAAAATATATGGCTTTTTTATTGACTTGACTAGTATTCAACTAGATATTTCAATTTATATTAGGCAAATAGGAGTAAAGCTGCAGTTTAGTGGCTGATTGGTAATTTTGGAGGTATTCTCCAAAGAGGTGCCCTCTTCTCCCACAGCCCGAGAGTCACCGCGGTGGTTTGCTGACCTGGCCCTGACCCCTGAGGTGAACCCCATCACACAGAGGTGTTAGGGTGCCACCCAGTGTGATGGATCACCCCTCAGATCCCCTTGATCTCACAATCACAGCCAATCACAGTGGCTTTCTCTGTTACTATAATGATCGGCAATGATTCAGGCCCAGAGTATTCAGATGATGGATGGAGGCTCGTAGAGGGTCCTGAGAGAGGGTGAGTGAAGACAGGCCAGGGAGACCCCGGGACTCAGTGTCTATTGATGCCATTGGTCGGGTTGGGTGGCTGTTCAGAGGCACACATCTTTATCATAATGAAGTGAAGATACTTAACCCTGGAGTATGGAGGGAGAAGGGGGGCATTCTCTTGGTGCTTTGGCAGTGATGTAGAAGGTGACCCCCCTTAGGGAGACGCCCACACATTGGCTGACCATTTCGCCAGATAATATGCTAATTCTCATGACCTTACGTTGAGCAGGGTTACGCCCACGTCCACACCAATGGGTAGATGATGAACTCAGCCTGTGAACTAAGACACGTGAGCTGACAGGGGCTTTTGTGTTCGTGAGTGGAATATGGATTTGATTATATTGCATTGTCAGAATTTCAGACTAAATGAACATGTATGTTTATGATTGATAATGGCCGCTATGAGTCTGACAAGCAGAGGCGATTGCATCAATGGCACATATTATTATCATTACTATCATACTGAATGTGTGATACCAACAAGCAGGATGTGATAAGATTTCCAACTAATTTAAACACTAATGTATACAGCATCGGTCCTGTTTGTTAAAAAAGACAATGATAAAAGAATAAATAAAAGTAAAGGGTTACAGTAATAAAACGCTTGAAGCTGGACTCTGCAGTGTATCTATATAATAAATACAGTGCCTATGTCTGGCCTTGGATTTGGGTAAGGCTGCGTCAAGCTCACATGAGTGCATGCATCACAGAGCAGGGGTACTCATCCAAACCCCACCCAAAAACCCCTGTCCCCCGGTGTGGGGAATTACTGGGCCTCTCCCAGCTCCCGGTAACCCCTTCATTATCCACACACCAATGGGTTCGGATCAGATTCAGCCCTTCTGCAAGGGGGAAAGTCATGGAAATGGGGAGGCAGGGGCTGCAGTTCATGCATCTGAACAATGCTTCAATGTTTAAGAAATACGCCTCATGGATGTGAAGTAGTAGGGTCGGGCTGTGCAGCTCCCGCTTCCCTTTTTTTGTTGCATGATTGAGGTTAGTTATGAGAATGTGATTCAATATTTTGTCCTAATCTGACTGAGATTTAAAAGATGTTGATTATTAAAATGATTGAAATTTCAATTAGTCATGGCTTGATCAGTAGGACTCATTTTTGATCCTTAGATTTGTCTATATATCTGGATACAGTATTGTTCAGTCATCTTCTGGTACTGCCAGCCAGTTTGACATCACCTCTTTCTCTGTCGCTGTCTCTTTCTCTGTCTCTGTCTCTGTCTCTGTCTCTGTCGCTGTCTCTGTCTCTGTCTCTGTCTGTCTGTCTGTCTGTCTGTCTGTCTGTCTGTCTGTCTGTCTGTCTGTCTGTCTGTCTGTCAGTCTCTCTCTCTCTCTCTCTCTCTCTCTCTCTCTCTCTCTCTCTCTCTCTCTCTCTCTCTCTCTCTCTCTCTCTCTCTCTCTCTCTCTCTCATTCTCTCGCTCTTCCTCATTTTTAAATTAACCTCCTAATGGACCTCATCTGTCCAGAGAGAGCCTATTAACTGAGGACCCGATCCCATCCAAGGGGTCAGCCAAGAAGAGGGGTGCAGACCCACCCACATGGACCTGTCCCCTACTGCCTATCAAATGGAAAGCTATCCTCACCAGGAAAGAAAAAACAAATGTGGAGAAAAGAGGTGGCGACAAAAGGCTTTCATTATATGGCTATAGTTAATTATCTACTGGCCCTTTCCCGAACCAAAGAATTAGAGAGCTTTAATTGCTTTATCACCTGGGCCTCGTGAGCTCAGCAACTGAGCAATTTAGACTGATTTCTTTTAAATGAGCTGCCATGGGATGGGGGGGGGGGTTGATGCTCTCTAACTGCCCTCCTGCACCTATGAGGTTGAGGTGGTGAACCGAAGGGGTGCGAAGCGAGTCCGGGATCTCCGAATAGTAAATCGAATGTCTGGGAAATGAATGGAAATCAACAGTGTCCCTTCACGAAGCACCCTATCCCTAATCTTCAAAAGCGGCCGTTAAAGGACGTCATCTTGAATGGAGGGTTGAAAACCTCAACACTAATTCCCTCAGGACCGGGTGGTAGCCGTGGGAGTTGAACACCAATGTTACTGAAGCAATTAGCATATTCCTGTATTAAAGGAGGGGAGCGTGACAGTGTTTTCCAGAATGTCAGAATGTATCATTAAAAGGCATATTTTAATTAGAGACATGTTAGTTCGTTACACTAAATGGATTAACACTGCTTGTCAAGGCTGGAGATGTGTTTTACATTGAAGCCCATTGGGGAGCAAGATCTCAATTTAACAAGACATTTTATCTTAAAATGAGATGAGTCCTGTTAGTGGTGATTCTGAAACGGTACTCCTATAAAACAGTTCAATATTTTCAAAACGAGCTGTGAAACAAGTGAAAAAAACTTGATGACTGTATTATCTGACAGTAATCCTTCGGCCTCGATCAAAAATAGACTATGAGCGACCATTTGCAAACTGCATTTCATAAAAAAGTGTCAAACCTCTGTAAAATGAAAGCATTTAGTGAATTTTAATTCGACCGAATTTGATTTTATTGAAGTTTATAATGTCAGGTCATTCATCTCGGTATGTTATGGTACTAGAAAACGCCCACAGACCTTATGAGGAGGGACTCGCCGGGCAGAGGTTGGACAGTAGACTATCTGATGATGCAGTGGGTATAGGTTCTGCATGACCGTTTGGATCAAAGAGTGGTTATCTCTCCTATTGAGCTGTTCTAACCTCTGTCTTCTCTCATTATGGGGTGGACAACGAGAATTTCCCTTCGTTAATCAGAACCCAATCCCCAGGTCAACCATCACAGAAATCCTAACAAGCCGAATGCAAAAAAGAAAAAGGCAATGACAAAAAGAAAAAGAAAAAAACCCCCAGTACAAACATCTACTGAATGTCATAGATGCCTAAGAATTGATTTCCTCTCTGCTAGAGGGAAAGAATGGGTGAGAAACTACTGCTTAGCCAGAGGTTCTCCTAAATTAGATTCAATTTGTGTGTGTGTGCAGTCAGCATCAGTCAGCAAAGTCAACTTGGACTGACTGTGAGGTAAGCACATATTCATATAAATTGCCTTTTATTTCTGCTGTGAATGGAATAATCCCCAACATCATGACACTCAATGGCTCTACATTCATTTAGACAAGTTGTTTCCCTCCATATATGAATAATGGCTTACTATGTCAGAGGCGGGAGGGGAGGTGGGGGGTGGGGGTCTCCATAGACAGATCATCTAAGAATTTTCAAGTAATAGGATGGTTCTTAGGATGTGGACCCTGCAGCTGTGTTTTTACATTTTTTGCCCACCTGCTGTGGTTACAACACCCCTACAAGGATTATCTCCAAGAGGATTTGCAGTGGCAATTGCCCAGAGGTTTAAAGATCCTCACTGCCTAAACTCTTGACCTGTGCAGCACACATTAATGAAGTTGCTAGTAGTAAGAGCTGAGATGATTCATCTTGGGAACACAATTAAATAATCTGGGGGGAATTCTTTAAAATGCAGGCATAATTTTCACATACCTGTAAAAACAGTGGACCATGCAATCTGATGAGAAAAAAAGCACTATTTGAACTGGATTAGTTTTAGAAGCAGGGGTCCCATAGTGCCATTTCTATACACTGTGTGATCCCAGAGGAGTATTTATACGGCATACCAAATCACTGGGATTTCTCTCAAAATACAGTTAAAATGTAGGTGTAAAATATCATGATTTACACTTCTGTTTGCTGGTCTTGCATGGAGCACAGTTGCGGTACGCAAAACCAAGAAACCTTAAAATGGCTGACAGAGGAGACAAAACACTTAACGGCAGGGTGAGCCTCGTCTTCACTGGCAGCTGGAGTTGATGGTGAAGAACCACACAGTGTGGCAAGACGACTTTGAAGAGGTTATTTGCAGGCGTCCATCAATAAATGTCCGTTGAACTGACATAGTGTTTAAAAAGAAATCACAGAGACTGCATTAAACACAATTGAAATATGGAAAAACAAAAATATCACGTCGGCCGGCATCCAATATCCAGGGCTTCTGAGCCTTGTCGCCTACAAATGTAATTGCAATCTGCTGGCCACCAAAAACAATAAAACCTTAGCAGGTTATATCTTGGATATGTAAAAAGTAACAGACACAACAGATTTTGTTCTGGATTAATATTACAGATGCTGTAGATGATAATTGACATTCAAACACTTCTTCCAGTACATTCAATTTGGGATTTAGTACTCATGTGTGCCACTCCATCTCCATTACGTGCCATGTGCCGTGAGTAAAAGATTATGTTCAGTACACTGGAATATCATCACTCCCCCCTTCTGACTGTCACTTAGCTCTGTCTCAGTATAATGTCCTGCCCTACTTTGCCAGTTCTTGATTAAAATGTTGACTTTTTGTTGGGTAATAACCTGATTAATGTAATTGAATGTAAAAGGGCGTAGCTCAGCAGCACTGCTGATCACTGGAGATGGATTAGGAGAGAAGGCTTTCAAATTGAATACAGTTCTCCCTCCTCAGCCTGTTAATTGTGCCGTTTACCACTACCTGAGTCAGTGACCACTGCTATTTAGTCTCTCTAATGATGATGCACAGTCCGACCCAACCACAGATAATTAAAAAAGCCTTCCACACCCAGCCCCCATCTCTCTCTGTCTTGAGTTTGGGGTTGCATTGACAACCCGCACTAGGCCGAGATATTGAGCTGTCCGCTTGGCAGAGTCTTGGCTGCAGGCCCCGGTAGCCCTCGAAAGGCTGCTGTCTTGTGTATTTTCTGCAAGAAAGTTAGGTATAGACTCTCAATGTTTTGCTTGATATCGACACCAGAAATGTTTTGAACCTTTCCATAATTAGTTCGGTTGTTCTTTGCTTCCCTCGAGTTAAGACACCATCTTTTTATTTGACACAATTTTACCACACTGTTGCAGGCTTGGTGACATCAAGCCTAATTATTTTCCATCACATGCCACATTTGTAACTTGTTATTGGGTAACATGTAATGCAATACTCTGATGCCCCTTGCAGAGCAGCTTTGTAAAGATCTCTTCATGGCAAGTAACAGCATAGGATTAATTGGCTCAGCATCTCAATTGAATTATTTCTGAGTGTCTTCATTCTGAAGGACAACAAAGAAGCTAGCCATCTTCATAAAGATGACACTACACATAGTAGCTCTCAAGTTTGCGGAATTCCAATGCGTGAGATCTGTTGACGGATGGAAGGACGGACAGACAGCGCGGTCAAAAATGAAGAATACAATTATTATTTGTTTGTTTGTTTGTTTGTTTGTTTTATTAACAAAAAACTACGAATACAATTATGATTATGTATTTATTTATTTTATTTTATTAACATATACTACACAAACATTTAGACAATAAAAACAGTCCATACATTCAGAGAAAACTGCATCATAGACACAGCACGCACACGGCACAACCGTAACGCGCAGTACCAGCATATGACCGCAAGGTGTCCTTCATACTGCAAAACATACAATGGCCAAGTAAATAAGCTACAGCAGCAGAGTAATAAAACTGAGTTACTTACATGAGCTATAATAAGGAGGGCTGCGTGGACGCTGAAGTGGATGCTGTCGCTGTGGTCGAGATTTTTGCGTTATTATATTCCCAGGTCACCTTCTTAGCCTTTTTCAGGAGTTCTCGATCGGGTGAGAATTTGAAACAGGGGTCCTTGTTGTTGACCTTGACCGTAATCACTTAGCTGAGTGTTCTGTCCATGTCAAGGCTGGCTCTGAAATTAGTTTTGTTTTTACAGACTAGACTGAAAGTCTCTCCTCGTCAGCATTGCTGTGAGGAATCACAAGCAACAAGCGTACTAGTTGCGATAGGCGACCAAATTAATTAATAGCAGATCCTGGCACCTTTACTTGCAATAGAAAAGCCCATACCACATCCATCCGATGGTACACTGCGGTGGTGCTACCATCTTTAGTCTCCAACTTGATCTCTGCTTCGTTCCACATATGCTGTGGAATTTCCTCTTTTCGCAAACTCTGATAGTCCATAAATTCCTCCCACAGCTTGTCAGTGGCGCTGTCATCCCATTGTAGATGCATCTTGAATTTGTGTGCGATGAACTGCACACTCTCAAAACCATGTAAGGCCCGGTGATCAAAGTCAATGAATTCAACATGTGACAACAGCTCATCGCCTAGTTGAAAGTTGGTCTTGAGATATTTCACAGTTGCCACGTAGAAAGAGATCACGGCACTGTAGAACTTACTGACATCCGTGTCACCGACGTCACCATTTTCAATCAGATTTCGCAGCTTGCACTGAGTTGTAAAGCCAGTGAATATCTGCTTGTTTGGCTTGACCTCACTGCAGTCGATGTGCATTACATTGCTATGTTTCTGTCATTCTACAAGATCAATAAATTTCTGCATCAAATTTTTGAGCATATTTTCCATCTGACTATGCATGACATGAATGCAGGGGTCCTCACGTTGAAAAAAAGTTCAATTCAGTGAATGATGGCAATACAGCCTGGTAAAAGAATAGATGCACTTCAGACATATGGGTTTGGAAATTGTTACATAGTCTCTTGAATTGTGGGTTTTGCACTGGCCCATTTGTAGCTTTCGTAGCAAAGTAACTTTTCGTAGCAAAGTAACTTTTCAGGGCAGGAAACTGCTTCAGGACCCTTTCAATCGCAGTTTGCAAACTCAGCCAGCGAGTTGAGACATGTTTGAGAACGGCTCTGTATCCAACGTCACAAAATCCACAGTAGCTAGCTAACTAATTCTTCCTCTTACTTGACTTGTCAAAATAATAGAACAGATCAGTAGCTAAATCTTCAACATCAAACGCTATGCACTTAGTAAACCCACTACCCCCTTTCTTGGTTGCATTTATGAATGATATGACAAGGACATCCTGCTATATAGATGTCTGGATTTTCCTGCAGACGCCTGGTTTTTACTGAATTTCGGTACCCCATGTTGACCGATGCATTGTCCATTTCAAAAGAAATGCAATTATTCCAGGGGATGCCATGTTCTGTCATTACATTGTTGACTTTGGAGTAAAGTGTCTCAGCATCTCCAGCATTTGTAGAGCACATGTTCAAAAACTCGTGCAAGACTCGAGTGTGATACTTTATGTCAAAGAGCCGTACAGTCACTGGGTTCATTTTTTTTGAGACCAAAGTCGTTGCTCCCACCCATGCCCATTGAATATGGACCTTCTTTCATTGATGCAATAGTAGGTGCAAGGAAATGTGGTGCTACTGCATCATTAATTATACAGGATGTCTGTCGCAGCGGAGGCATAACCTGTAGCGATTTCACTGTCTGGAAAGGCAGCTCTGACTAAAGGCCTGATGTGGTTTGCTGTGGCAATTGGTAAATTGTGTTCCATGCGAAAATTAGAAAATAAAACCTTGGCCTTGATCATCTTCTCTTGCAATGGTGAAGCGTTTGGTAAAAAGGTTTGCAACAAAGCCATGTCCACCGTGGCTTGTTTTTTCTCTCTGTGCTCCTCGCCGTTGATGTGACGTTCAACATCTGTCCGTCCTCGGTGAGCAGTTTAGAGATCTTTTGCAAATGTCACAGAAAAATCTGTAGACATCCAGTTTGTCTCGACGAATGTCTCCATATTCAGGGGACGACTTTATCCATTCACTGTTGGATGTGGTTTTATATGTGTGCGCACCGCTTAACTTCCGTTTCGACATTTTTGCTAGCTGTTGCAAACATCAAGTTGCACAAGCTGTAAGCCCGCCGTTGACGAGCAAGATCGAGGAACGTGTCTGATTGGCTAAAGTAACGTTCAACCAATTAGATGTAGTAATGCTCAACCAATTAGATTTTACCTTGTTCATGTATCTGACACTAACAAATCAAATCAAACCAAGTAATAAACTAAACTATAGGCTATTTCGTTAATATGTTTATAGAGCTTTTTCCCTTGCTATGTGTGCAGCTAGCGAGTTCTGGGTGAAATTTTGCGGGATGCTTGAGATTTCTGAACCTATATGTGTGAGACCGTGAGATGGGGTCTCAATGCGTGAGTGACCTCAAACAGCCGACTGCCGTGGATTTTGAGCAGGTGGGAAATGCAGCATTTTTATCTAGGGGAATGTCCAAAGAAATACTCGACCCCGTCATCAAGCAGTGATAGTGTAAGTGTAACGGCCAAGGATGTGTAGACTCACTAGCCTTTGGCTAATGGGTCCGACCCTTTAGCTGACTGGTTAGCGCAGTCGCCCGTGGTGCGGGGAACCCAGGTTAGATTCCCGGCTTCCCCTGTGAGAATTCAGGGGGAAGCCGGGAATAGGCTAGCGAGTCTACGCAGCTGTGGCTGTTACACTACGCCAGGAATGTATTGTGTATTTCCGGGTTACTTGGGTTGTGTACGTCTCTAAAAAAAAAAAGGAAAAAAATCATTTATGCACTAGAGGAGCACATGTTGATGTTGACAAGGCTCAAATAATTGTTTTGATTGTTGGTAGGCCCTGTGATGGCCTGGCGGCCTGTCCAGGGTGTCTCCCCGCCTGCCGCCCAATGACTGCTGGGATAGGCTCCAGCATCCCCGCGACCCTGAGAGCAGGATAAGCGGTTCGGATAATGGATGGATGGATGATTATACTGAATGACGACAAGGTAACAAGAGAGACGTACACAACCCAAGTAACCTGGAAGGTACACAGCACATTCCTGGCGCTAGATTTAAGGTTCATTTTGTATTGAGACGGTAATGGATCGTTGACCTGAATTTACCCGGTTCCGTTGATAGATACTACTGTCGGAGATGGATATAGCCTCAATGGTGATTAAATTGGGGGGAAATGGACAATGATGAATGGTTTCAAAGATGCTAGATGCTTGTTCTTTGTCTTCATTCCAACAAGTGGCCATTTTGAGAAAATGACGCATATCCATTTTCTACTGCGACACAAGTAGACGAATATTACGGAGTAAAAGTTCACCATTATGATTTAATTTTAAGATTTGGCACAAACTTGTGGAAATGTTGGTTAAGAAAAATTGTTAATGCTAGGCAAACAAGTAAAAAGTATTAGCAATTGACTCTGCGAGCCGTATTTTGCTTTGGAGAGGAGCTGCACTCGACCCCGGTGGACGAGTGGAAGCTGGGCGAAACTCACTGTTCAAAGCAGAAAAGAGACTGAACTTGGTATATCTCTGTATCGATTCTTACACACTGTGTGGGCTTTTTAACCAATCAATCTCCGAGTTGTCAAATTCAACTATATCACTCCAAACGAAAGCTGGCCAAACAGGCTATAATGAGGACTATTTGAGGAGGTCTGAATGGAGGAAAAGTGGTCTCAGAATTTACTCCACCATCAGTCTTGAACAAGGGCTAAAATAATTAGGAGATAGAAATTGTTGGCTTGTGCAAACTTCCTTTCTACCATTGCAGAAAGAAAAAAAAAATGAAATAATGTGTGTGAGACAAAGGCAAGAGACCCCCACAGGGTCTGGGTCCTCGCTTCCTGTCAGAGTATTCCTACGGGGTTTCACATGACAAAACACAGAGTTGTTTTGTCCCCATGCCTGTCATGATACACCCCCATAACCAGAGACTGTGTGTATTTCTGTGTCTGCATGCGTGTGGCAGTGTGTGTGCGTGCACGCATGCATGTGTGGATATGTGTGTGTGTGTGTGTGTGCATTTTCATGTGTGTGTATTAGTGTGCCTCTCTTATTTTTGTGCTGGTATGTTGTTCCCTGTCTTCCCTGTCAGCTCATAGCCTGGCACCTGCTCTCATGTTCCTAATTAGTCTCATTTAATTAATTATATTCTACTGCACATCTCCTCTCTGTTCTCACGCACTTTCTTTCTCTCTCCCATCCGCTCGCCTGTTCTGTCTAGTTTAAACTAGGAGAATACATCTTCTTCTTCATGTGATTCCTATGTTCTCATGTACAGTATATTACAGTGGCATGGTGGGAGTCCTGTGAACGGTGGATGGGTTTGCCGCTGCAGAATTTATCATGGTGAAAAACAAAGCGTGTAAGACAAATCTGACAGAACACGTGAAGGGTGGGGCGGAGGAGAGACCTCGTTCCTTTAGCACTAGATTACAGTTTGACGAGATGCATCTTGTTATTTTTGCAACTCATCATTGAAATTAGTGTCTTATGGGCCTTTTGCTTCATTTGGGAATCTCACGCCAGCAAAGAGCTGACTTTCAGACCAAATGTCTTCAGTAAGCTGCAGGAAAACAAGTCAAGTTTCAAGCACTGTGGGTAAACAGAAATCAGGAAAGCACTTTCCCTGTGACAGTTGGCCTAAGCACCTCTTTCTTCTCCGTTACCTCCTTTATTCCATTTGTCAAGTTCACTTGGGTTGTATGCCAGTGTTGTCCATTAGGGGTATTTTCTCTGTGCTTAGCACTACAGTAAAGGTGGCGTACAGAGCGGGGTGAACTGACTGAAAAGAGGAAAGGGAAAGAGAGAAAGTTAAAAAAAAGAAAAGCAGAGAGCTAGGTCCTGTGGGGAATGACTCAATTCATCATTATTTAGAAACAACATAAAAGTTCTTTTTTATTTTTGCTCTTTTAACTCTACCCTTTGTGGTCTTTTTTTAAAACACTGTGTTGCTTGCACATAACTGGCAAGAAGAGATATGTACAATTAGTTTTACATAACCAATAATATCAGACACTCGAATACAAACCATGAAAACACCTCTTCATTACAGATTAGGTACGATAATACCGTCAAACCAGGTGACACTAGCAAGGGGGCATCCAGGGTGCACCGCCCATCAATGAATTCACTCCGACAACAACCCAGTGGAAACAGCATTGAATGTCACTTCCTGATGTCGGAGGAGGGTGTCCGCCGATCCAACACAGCCTCCCAGCTGCCCCCCCATCCCGTCTTTTCCACCAGAGTATCCTGGGCTTGAAGAAAAGGCGTGGTTAATAATTCAGAGCCTTGATGAACGCCATCCAACACCACCACAAAAGACAAGATCAAACTTTGGGCAGACTGCAGAGCGATAGTGTTTCTCAGTGCAGCCACGCTGTACGTTGACCATATGGGCATCATAATCACCCGCGAGATGAATCAGCAGATTCTTGATCTGGCGCCCAAAATCACACGACACCTTAATTAGCATGGTGTTGATATCGCCCTTCACAGCACTAATTTGTCACCGCCAAACAAAACAGCTTCTGGCAGGCACTGTTCCGTTGAATTTGGTTGACACTGTTGCAGAAACTGTGAGATGGAATGTGAGAGGTGACAAATATCTGGATTAAGTGAACGAAATTCTCGCCTAACAGGTAGCAACTTGGCAGAGCATTGCATCTATTAAGAGAAACTTCATATTGAATCTTGATTCTTTTTTTCAGAGGCGTATCAGAACTGAGTTTTCTGACTGAACAGATTAGTATACTTCGTTCTTAAAACATATTCCCCAAACGTATCGACCACATTGTGAGATGGCTAAGCTGGCTCCCCAATGATCATTCGTTCATTCATTCATTAGCCAAACTGCTTATCCTTACTCAGGGTTGCGGGGATGCTGGAGCCTATCCCAGCAGTCATTGGGCGGCAGGCAGGGAGACACACTGGACAGGCCGCCAGACCATCACAGGGCCCCCACACACACACACACACACACACACACACACACACACACACACACACACCTAGGGACAGTTTAGTATGGCTGATTCACCTGACCTCCATGTCTTTGGACTGTGGGAGGAAACCGGAGCACCCAGAGGAAACCCACGCAGACATGGGGAGAACATGCAAACTCCACACAGAGGACGACCTGGGACGACCCCCAAGGTTGGACCTTCTTGTTGTGAGGCGACCGCGCTAACCACTGCACCATTGTGCCGCCCATATGATGATGTGATTATACCAGTCTTTATCAGCAGAGAAGAAAAAAAATGTCATTTTGGGTTAGCTATGCCTTACACATTACATTTGCAGTCATGGGTAAAGTAGGTTTGACCATGTGTACCAAATGAAACGCTGTCCCCAAAAAGATGTAAATAATTGCTGCCCTTATCAGGAAGCGTTTGCCACCATGAAGCGCCGAGTTGAAAAGGTCAGCCGTGTTCTGCATGCCGGCTCTTAAGTGGTTTATTAGCATCGGGACGACATATTCCGGAGACACGCGGGGACATAATTACCTGGATAAGGTACCGATGAATACAGTATTTGGGGGAGAAGGCAAGGTTGGTTGGATATTGGCTTTGTCTCCATTAACCTGGAGCACGGTGTTAAAGGATCTGTTTGTGGAGAGAAAATGACAGGGAGCTGGGCTGACAGGGCTGGACTGAGACAGTTAAAGGCCCCTCACTGCATAGGATAATTAATAAATAAAATACCAGGGGAGCCCCTGCCATGCCTTCGTCTATGACAGGGGCTGTCTCCAGTGCGCTAAAGCATTAAATGACCAATTTCTGTCAGACTAACTTCCACCACGCTCTCTCTCCCGCTCCCTCTCCCGCTCCCTCTCCCTCTATTCCTGCCTTTCTCTTTCTCTCCCTCACTCTCTTTTCGCTTGTCTCCCCATCCGCACAACACTCTGTAACCTATCTTGCCATTTTTCTTCTACCTCTCTCTCTCCCTCTTGTCCTCTCTCCCTCACTTCCTCGTTTTCCGAAGTGGGGCTACTTTGCTCTCTTTGCACTGAGTTTTTCAGCGACTGATGGCTCTAGTTCATTTCTGCTGAATTAATTGGTCCCTGAATGAATTCTGTTGACAGGGCAATTCATCATGTGTTTGGCCTGACAGTGACTGGGTATTGGGATGAAGAAGCGGTGGGGTGGGGGGGGAGTGTAAGGGAAGTGTGTGTGTGTGTGTGTGTGTGTGTGTGGGTGGGTGGGTGGGTGCAGTGGATGGAGTGGTGTGGGGAGCTACGCAGAGGTGGTGGGGGTTGGTGATTCTGGCCTCCCACTGTCTTCCCCCTCTTCCCCTCTGCGCCTCTTATTCGTCTTTCTTATTCCTGCCTGTCTTGTAGAGCCTCGGCAGGCTGGGTAGTCTTGCTGCAGATCCTAGTCTTTCACCCGTATGGGTTCAGCTATTTTAGATGAGCACAATGCCCCTCATGCAAGATCTTTTGTCAGACAGCAGTTGACCTTAAACTTGAAGGGGAATAACAGGTCATTGCTGCCCTGTTATAAACATTTTGGCCTGTTTTCCCTTACTTTTCCCCCAAACTTTTATTGGCCACGCACACACACACACACACACATGCACACACACACACACACACACACACACACACACACACACTTATACACTCTTTCTGTTCCCCCTCATCCCAGAGCTCCTCAGCTCTTTTGCAGAGTGACATAATCAGGTGGTGAGGCATATTTCGTTAGCGCTTAATTACACAATGTGTCGCACAATAGCCACTGAAAGGGATAATTTAGCTCCTGCAGGAAAATTAGCCCGGGCCACTGAATGATCTAGCAGGGATGGGGATGGTGTGTTGAGAAACACATCTCTCTGGTTAAAGCCGCTTGTTATTCTAATTGTACAGTACAGCGTGCGAAGAGCGAGCGTTCCTCCGAGCTCGAGCAAGGAGAGAGCGTCTTTAAACTGTGTTCAGTCAATCAATGCTCACTCATTAGAAACATCACAAAGTCATGTTCCTGTCGCTGGGCTGGTCTCACCCGCCGACAGTGAAAATAACCTCATAATCGCCATTCTGTCAAGACGGGGATCATCAGAGACTGGGGCTTGAACTCTCCGGCTCCCGAGCCAAACTGAAATAATCTTAGTGTGGACTGATTTTTATGTGTCAGGTCAAGAAGGGCATTTTTGCAGGGTGCATTTTCACACATTGCAATGTATTGTTTTGGTTTATAGTACAGGTGAGGTTAGCTAGCTTTCGAAGCCTCACCATGGATCAAGTTGATAAACACCTATAGGGGTGATGTGCCCTTGCTCAGGGTCTTTTCAGCAGCATGAGGATCGTTTTCAAAAATGGCTTTTCTGCACAATCTACCACAGCGTGCTTATTCACGACATTCGTATTTATATGAGGCCGAAATATATTCAATATACTATAAGTAAAATGTAGGTCATTTTCACTATCCAGTAGAATCAACATCTGTTTTATGCTATACATCCTTCCGTTTAACCAATAGAAGCTGTGTTACGGTACTTTCTCTGCCCAAATCAAATTCATTTGGATTATTAATGAAGAGCTAACGAAGATGATGTGGCGAACAATGCCGCGCCCCCGCGCAGCCACTAATTAAAGCAGCCACTAATGAGGGCTTGTTGATTGACACAGCAGGGTTGGCCTCTTCCCCTCACCGGCATCAACTATGACAGCCACATGATGAGGCTGATGACAGGCTCCCATGCAGGCAGATGACAGGACGTCACCGCCAGACCACCGTCACTCCCCGTCTCGGAAACAACACCGCACGGCTGTGACTCGTGACGCCTCGAGAAAGCATTAAAGCACCTCAGCTCCATGGATGTTCGCACAAAGAGCATCGTGTACTAGCTGTTTACGTTGTAAATGTGGTTATATTATCTCACGGGCAAGTAATTTCCGGTTTACGATAAAGCAGGATTCCTTATGCTATTTGATGCTGGTGCTGAATGTAATTGCTGAGACTGTATACCTCAGATCTGCCGGGGGGTGGTCTGCTGGGGATAGATACCATTCACTGACCAGCTCTTTACCGTGAATTGTTTTATATCACTGCATATATTATTATTGACAGACGTGTACTGTGCCAAGGAGGCCTGGCTGTAGGGCATCACCAAGCCAAGTTGACAATGAGAGTGAAGTGTTTTAGTAAATCTTTCCTGGGGCCCATGACCCCCGTGGCAGGGCCCCTTTGTATGGGGTTTGAGAAGCCGATAGGATGACAGGTGCTTTTCGTAATGCCTAGCTGATGAGAGCCAATCAGTGAGCTCCATTCTGCTGGTGTGTGTCTCTTCTCCTGTTGTTGTCATCTGGCCCACTAAAGTAAAGATGAGCTTGATTGACAGATGCATCCGAGTTCACAGTTTATTGGTTTCTACGAGAGAGCCAGATATGCCAATTTAGACAGAGAGTGACAAAAAGTTCCTGTCTAAATGGAATAATTTTACCACTGGGAATTCTCAGCTGGGAGAAGAGGGAGTGCGAGTGCGAGTGCGAGTGTGTGTGTGTGTGTGTGTGTGTGTGTGTGTGTATGTGTGTGTTTTTATCTTTTAACAAGGCCTGAATGACAAACACATAGGACAGTTAGGGGCTGACAGAAACAGCAGCTTTTGATGCTTCACAGGGGATCCATGAAATAAACAATAGGCAGAGGAAGCAGAGAAATTGAATTACAACTGGCTAGGATTGTGTGTTTGAGGGTAGAGAGTACAGAGAAAGCAAGCAGCAGTGTGGTATGGAACGAGAGAAACCAATGCATCATTAAATATACTGGAGTCTGAGGCTGGAGAAACACATTCCTACTCTCATAGTTCACTCTGTTCCTCTTCTCTCCCTCCTCAGTCACTCTCTCTCTCCCCCCTCAGTCTCTCTCTCTCTCACTCTCTCTCCCCCCTCAGTCTCTCTCTGTCCCTCTCTCTCCCCCTCTTCAGTCTCCCTCTGTGTGTGTGTCTGTCTGTCTGTCTGTCTGTCTGTCTGTCTCGCTCTTTCTAGCTGTCTGTCTTTCTCCCTCTCTTTCTTTAACACACACACACACACACACACACACACACACACACACACACACACACACACACACACACACACACACACACTTAAACTGACATATCTGTGCAAATACAAACATGCACTTATATACATAGACTGCCTCTATTGTCTATTGGTCAAAATGCTTGTTTTATTAAAAAAAGAATCATTGTAATGTGCTAGGGTAACATATTTGATAAAATGTGTGTCTAAACACACACACACACACACACATCACACATGCACGTCACACACAAAATACACACACCATCTATCTTGTTTACTTTTAGAAAGAGTCAAATGTTTGTGTTTCACACTATTGCATACACACATACACGCACGCACGCACGCACACACACACACATTCACACAGAAAACACACAGTCTATCTTGTTTACTTTTAAAGAGTCAAATGTTTATGTTTTGCACTATTTCAGACACACACACACACACACGCAGAGTACTGTGCACCCTTTATGTACTTCATATGTGAGGCCATAACCCGTGTGAGTGGCTGCTGTAGTCTTGTTCATAAAACTAAACATCAATACCTGAGCAGCAGGCACACTCCCTGGGAACCTTGAACTCTGAATCATTTTCTTATGGGGTTAATAATGAGGGGACACCGAGTCAACGACTGACATATAAAAGAATTTATTTCTCATGTGCACAAAAAGAATTGGGAACAAAACTGGAACGGAACAATGATTGAGGCCACAAGGCTTTTCTTATAGATTTTCATCAGGAATCCTTTTTACGTCCGTGACATGTCTCCTGTATCATCTTTACAACAGCAGAGGACCCACACCTTCCCAGGTGCTCCGCCATCTACCGTAACACCAGCTCCTCTCCTTTTCTGTCCCTCGTACTGGATATGACAGTGGCTCGCCCTCTGAAGGCGGCGCGCCTGCCATCTAATTTTTCAGGTGTGTTGACTACATGTAGAACAGAAATAGGCAAATCCCAAGTGTCATTTGTGGAGGATAGCCTCTTCCAAAGAGAGGTTAGGCTGCAGTCTGTGTCTCTGTGATCTGGCGTATGCAGCAATGTCAGCTAAATTGGAGTTAGGTGGTGTACTTGCTCGTGTTTGAGTAGAGTAAACCTCATCTTGGACGCGTTAAGAGATGCACTGGTATTGGGGAGGGAGGGGGAGAGCGACAGAGAGTTGGGGGGGTGAGTGTGTGGAGAGAGAGAGAGAGAGTTGGGGGGGTGAGTTTGTGGAGAGAGAGAGTTGGGGGGTGAGTGTGTAGGGAGAGAGAGTTGGGGGTGAGTGTGTGTGGAGAGAGAGTTGGGGGGTGAGTGTGTGGAGAGAGAGAGTTGGGGGTGAGTGTGTGGAGAGAGAGAGAGAGTTGAGGGTGAGTGTGTGGAGCGAGAGAGAGAGTTGGGGGGTGGGTGTGTGGGGAGAGAGAGTTGGGGGGTGAGAGTGTGGGGAGAGAGTGAGCGTTGGGGAGTGAGTGTGTGGTATCAGTGTGGATGTGTATGTCTGTACATAAGAGGCACAGAACACAATAAACTGGATGAACATAACGATCACAACATCTACTGAGAGCAAACGAGACAATATCTTTGATTGTTTCCAAGGAGTTCAGTTTGATCAAATTTTCATTTCAGGGAATGTGGGACAAGACTTAGAAATATCAGACTGAGCATTTGGAAGAAAGAAAAAAAATCAAAACAGAGGTTTTATGTAATTTGGGATTTTGATGCATTTTCCCATCATTCCCTCTGAAGACCTTGGAAATTACTTGTTCTGAGCCCAACAACTAAAGAGGATACAGAAAGCCATTTAAATGATTGCATAGTGACATAAACATCATGATGTAATCATGAAAACAAAATAAAAAAAAACCCAACAAAAAAAAAAAAAGACAACCTAGGTGGTGTTAGCTTCTGTAACCTGCTACAAATCCACAGGTTATACAGCTGTTGTGCCTTCCTGCAGAAGACAACAATACATTAAGACACAAATGTAATGATTTTTTTTTCAGTATATCTACAAAGGGAGCCAGTACATTATTGTGATACTGCAATGGTGTGCGTGATCTTATTTACAGAGAATTGTCTTCACATTATACACAAATCCTTCTACAAAGCAGCATTTGTAGCAAATGACGGCATATTAACCCACTGAATTTCACCTTTTTCATTAGTTATTATATGCATCTTGTTGTCTGCCTATTTAAAACCACCACATACATGTTCAGTGTTGACTACTTGTTTAAAAGATAATACTGTTTTATTTATGCTTACATATACTGTAAATAAAATATTAAATATCAAACTAAGTCTTTGGCAAATGTAGTAAAAAGTACATTCACAAAATATTTCTAAGCACAAAATGGAACAAGTGATTTCTTTCAGTCCTTGTGGAGTGTTGAACTTGATTATGAACGATGATGGTAAGTACCTAATCATAAAGGCAATTAATTTTATTCAGCAAGTTTTAATGTTGAAAAGACGAGTTTGTAAGGCCATTTCTGAAGCCACTTTACAGTTGGCTTGCTCAACTGTGTAGGCATCTAGTGGTAGGACTAAGTTACTGAATGAATAGTATAACCCATAGCTATATAGCTATATATATATATGTGTGTGTGTGTGTGTGTACGTATAAATGTACATATACGCACGTATATACATATATGTATGTATATGTATATACGTGTGTGTATATATACATATAAACGTATAGACATATATATGTATATACGTGTGTTTACGTATATATACATACACACATATGTATGTCTATGTATCTACGTGTATATATACACACATATGCATGTATATATGTACATGCATATGTATATATATATAGCCTATATACACACACATATACGTGTGTATGTATATATATATATATATATATATATATATATATATATATATATATATATATATATATATATATATATCACGGATTACAAGCCCTTCAGTAGCGTGAAAGATTACTTTTAAAAAAACAAAAAACATGTCTGTTTGTCTGTGGTGTTTTTATGCAACATTAATATTTTGAATAATTATATTGCAGGTCAGTAAGGTCATTGACTACAATTGAAATTGATATGAATGTACCACCTAAATCAAATAAGATCAGGACATAGTGCAAAAAAAGAGCGAAGTAAAAGATCATGCATGGACAGGGATATATGACTGGAGGGTGACAGGACACATGACTGAAAAACAGCTCTTCTGAAAAATCTTTTTTTTTTTTTACATTAAAAAATAATTACAGGAGAAAAAAATAATTTAAAGTATTTAGAATTCCGCCAAGACCCTTTTGAGATATGGTAACCATGTTTCAATATTTAGAAAAATGATTTACATTTTTACATCTGATTGTTCGCCACCAGGAGCGTGACGTTTCTGTTTGTTCGGGGACAGTAAATGTCGTCGCACATGCTGCGTTTCTCCTATAACGTAGGTTTTTGGACGTGACGGTGGGAAACAGGAAGTAGTCAAAGCACCAGAACGTAGCCCAGCATACAGCGTGGAATCGGGATCTCTCACTAAGCTGAGGAGGGCTTCAGACGGCCTTCGCAACACGCCGGGTTAAGCGACTGAGCCTGCGTCTTCCTGGCAGAGGACCGGTGATGGATTTTCTCCAAAAGCAGAAAAATACTGCAGCTGATAATGTAAAGGAAGGCGAGGATCCATGAAGAAAACAACAACAACAGCAACAAAGAAAACCAAAATAAAAACCCACAACTTTTTTTTTCACATGGAATTCTTCACACTTGTTTTTCTTCAATTCATATTTTATAATATATATTTATATATATATATTTATATAATCTTTTTAAGTTCATTCTGGAAATGTCCAGGTCTGTGAGATAGCGAGGCGCTTGGGGCTTGATGGTTCGGTTCTGGGTAGCCAAGTGCCCTCTTGACCCAAAGCATGTTGCTACGCTGAAGCTGAGCTAGTCGCCCTGGCGACCTTCGCCAATCCTCCTTCCGCATTGTGTGACAGCTTTCCGGACGATGCCATCCTGCTTCCCTTTGACCTCAGTGTTTCTCAGACGGGGACAATATGGAGGCCGAGGCCTTGGCCCTGCAGTTTGAGCCGGTCTCCGTGGTAACTAGTGACGGTCGTAGGCAGTGGCAGCAGTGGGAGGTGCGGAGCCACGGGATGCGGCACTATAATAATAAGGGGAACCTGAAAGTTAACAAAAGAACGAGCCGTTGGAAGGAGCCATCAAACCATCAGTTAACACACATCTTCTAACAGCTTTTTGGCTAGTTTCCCCTCCTTTATTAACCAAAACCTTGGAAAGGGGATGATCATTTCCAGGAAGTGCATTCGAGAATGGCATTTATCATACATGCATCTTTCCCAATTTTTCATTGGATACCAGAGACAATGCCACTTACTTAGTAACGCTGGATTGCTGAACCGCCACGCTTCATTATAGGTGGTATACTGTGGGTGAGAATAAGGGTTTCCGGAAAAGTCCCCTCCTAGATATCAAATTAATGAATACAGACATTAGCAGAAAGATATTAGACCGACTGAATGGGTGTCAACATCCCTGTGATATTAGGGTAGCCATGAGCACCCAGTTAACGGCATGAAACACATTTCACATCCTTCCCTTTGGCCCTGTAATTGCATTTCTGTGCCACTGAGAGAGCTTAAGCAACAATGTCGCACAAAAAAATGTCTGAGGTATTTTTGTCCTGGCGGTTTCTAAGCTTTCCTCCACGCTCAGTTTAGGTGGATTGATTGTTCTATTAATCCTCTGTTAGTCTTTAGGATTTCCTCCATTCTTTCCCTCAATGAGGACTTCAGCACTCCTTTCCCTGCATTAAACTGATGACGCTTCGCTTCAAAACACCCAAATGGATTCCCCCAGACTTTCGTTCTCCATTTCTCCTCACCGTACAGGTCCTGGCGGAGAGGGCAGGACGCCGAGCTGGTGTCAGTGAGCAACGCTGTGGGTCTCACACGTTTCTTTCTTTTATGAGACTATAAAGGCTGGGTTTTATATGAAGCTGCTGAGGAATGGCCTTTGCTTTAACTGTGTTTGGGGCCAGTCACTAAATCTTAGTCATTCGCCACCGGATTGAAAAAAAAATACAGCCAGTGGATCAAGAGGATCTCTGTGCTTGTGTTCTTATCTGAGGTGTGTCTCTGCATGTTTCTCTTTCTTTCTTTCTTTCTCTCTCTCTCTCTCTCTCTCTCTCTCTCTCTCTCTCTCTCTCTCTCTCTCTCTCTCTCTCTCTCTCTCTCTCTCTCTCTCTCTCTCTCTCTCTGTGTGTGTGTGTGTGTGTGTGTGTGTGTGTGTGTGTGTGTGTGTGTGTGTGTGGTGGGTGGCTGGGATCAGTAAATCTCCAGGAAAGACACAATGGCATAATAGCAGAATAGGTTTGTAGATCTGATTTGAGATTTCAGCTTTCAGCCTCTTCCATCCCTTAAAATGTCACCCATCATCATCAGCGCGACCACCTCCAACAACACAGTAATGATCAATGCTACAGCAACTGCTTCGATTACCAGTAAGTAAAGACCCGTGTATGTCTCCAAACAAAAAAAAACAGGACAATGTTTTCAATTGTGCAGAAGACAGGCCTACGCACCCTGGCAGCTATAGCATCCACGCCGTTGGTGCTGTAACCCGAGCTCATCCCTGAGAGAGACAGTGATTTAAATATTTACAGGCCCTCCACGCCTCTGTGTTTTGACCCTTAACTGTTTGCTGTGAACCTGAACTGCAGGTTAAGTAGAGGGGAAAGAGATACGCTCCGCGAGCCCTGGGTGTCCGGGGAGGCGAGGAGAAGGGGAAGAGCGGTGTTTATCGATGGAGCCGGTGAGTGCGTGCCGCGTGGACACAGTGAGGGTAATGAGCGCTGGGAGGTGGAGTGGAACTGAGAGGAACTGTCCTATCTCACGGCCACTGATTGTGGTGATCGCCTATTGAGCTCGTCTAATGTCCTTGTCCACAGACGCTAACCGCGCGCTAACCGCACGCTAACCGCACTCTTAACAAAGCTATAACAAGCTCGCCTCAATCCTTCGGGTCACAGGCGCTAGCAGGCGCTTATGGGTTTGATCAGTCGCTGCAGGCCGAGTGTGAGCATCTGCGTCGCCGGCAAAATGTAAACCCGTGACGCACAGCGCACCCTGTAAATGAAATCACAGAAACGCACAACCCTTCCCATACACACACACACACACACACACACACACACACACACTCTCTCTCTCTCTCTCAGACACACACACACCACCATTGCCCACCCACCCACCCTGAGTAAAAATCCTGTTTGGCTTTGAATGACCTCAGTTTTTCTGAACATGATCGACTGGAGGGAGCTGCCTACTGAAAATATAACGAGTAAAACTAAAATTAATGGCGTCGTAAAAACAAGTAATGTCACCTACCAGGAACCATTCCAGCGAGTGTGGAGGTGGGGTAGCTGCCCTGCCCTGTAGGAGGGACATGAGGAGGGTAGCCAGGTAAGGTCGTGCTGGCCATGTCTCGACCTGCAAGTGCAATGAATCGAAGTAGTCAGAAGGACGTCAAATGCATAAACGATCAAAAAAGGTTAAAACAACTGCACAGTGAATGACCTTCATAGGGCGAAATTTGACTGCGGGATCGCTGGTGCCATCTTAAACACGAAAGGGTAAAAACGTGATTTTGTTATTTGTGTTCAGATACTTGAGCGCGAAAATCATTTAAGTTAAGCCTGCCCTGATATTGTCCGTTCATTCCTGCAAAAAAAAGAAAAGAAAAAGCGTGGTACACTGTCATCCTCGGAAGGGTTAAAAGGAGAGCAGATTGTAGTTTCAACTGTGGGTTTATGATGCATGAAATAAACTTGGGAAAGGCCCCAAGGATCAAATAATGGATATGAAACACTCAGGAAGACTTTGGTTTCTCTTATGGATATTAAATGCTGCAAATTGTACCATGATATTTACCAAACACTGTAAATCAAGGAAGAAGACGGTGAGTTTATGCGTAGTTACTGGAAACACTAAATATTGCTACGGCCTGTCACAGCACACCACTTCATGTCCAAATCGAAAACAGCATGTAGCACAAAATAACGTCGTTGGCGACTAGAAATGGGTCAACTCGGCACACAAATGCCGTGTGTAAAAAGGGCATGGAAACGCTCAAAATGCTACAGCTTTCTGAACTGCGTCGAATATTACGCTTTCTAACAATAAACAATAAACGATACGGCTTTTATGGAAACAACAAAACAATTGACAATCAACGGTTGTCAGCAACGCACTCTAACCCCCGTTACACGAAGACTGTCCTGAATGTGTCAGCGATAATGCTGACAGGCCAGTGAAGGCTGAACACTCTGCCCACCGCTCCACATTCAGCTCTGTAATTGGCAGTGACGGCACAGGGCCTTTTGCTGGATCGAGGGGCACACAGGACAGGACAGTACTAGTCCAATACAGGTCCCGGCATCAGCCCCAGGCCTCCACCTCCACCCCCATTATTGGCCTCCTCTGACCGCCAAGACCTTGGGTCCATCACAAGGCCGGAGAGACCTGGAGGCCCACGGCCATTGTTAGTCAGAGGGCCAAGCAGAGGGTCGGGTTGGTTGGGAAAAAAAATGGGGAGAGAGTCGTTACTGTTAATGAGGAGCATGCAGTCAGTTTGGAAATAGTGAAACGAAAACGAACGCACTAGTTCACTACATAACAGTTGAGCCACAAAGCGTGAATTTGATGCCTGAAGAAAGACAGAGGCAGCTGATTTAATCTGCTCTGTGAGTGGAAATACTTCCCTCGGATTAAAGAGCTAATACACAAGATCGACTGAAAAGAAACTAAAAATAAAAAAATTTAAGAGAATGGTGCAGTTATGACTGATAGCAGGGGCCTTGCTGGAGTTGTACCTGCTATAAAGGGCTGGCTGGCATACTGGCTGTAGCAGGGGCCATGGGCATGGACAGGGTAGCTGGGAGTGGAGGCATCTACTGAGAGGCTGGACTGGTGGGGCAAGATGTCAGCTAGAGCAGAGTCCCCAAGAGAAGAAGGGGTGAAGGGGGCAAAGGACGCCTCATGGGGCTCTCGCTTTACACACATGGAAGGCAGGTGGGATGGGTGGGAGTCTGCCAGGTGGAAAAGAGAATAAAACAAAACAAAATGTAATGTAGACATACAAACCCAGTCATGCACCCACTCGCTCACGTTCTCAAGCTATCCCTCGCCCGCACACTCGCAAACTCCCTCTTTTCGCTCACTCGCTCACCCATTAACTCGTTCACTCTCGCCCTTTGCTCACTCACTCGCTCACTCGCTACCCGACTCACTCAGATGTGCACAAGAGAGGGGTGGGATGGATGTGAAGGTTTTTAAGTGACCAAACCAATCGATAAGAAAATTGCTGTATCAATCCAAAAACGGTGTGCAGACAAATCAGTCAGAGTAGAGGAGAGGACGGGGAAGGTGTAGATTTGCAAGTACATGGCAGGGCACCAACACGGCACAATCTTAACAGGGAGCGAAGGGACTTTGAATGCTCGGAATTCTTTCTGAGTAATAAAATGTAGATTTACTTGAAGGGAATTCGCATCGGTTGGATTAAAACCAAATCCCTTTGTATTTGGCAGTTTTAGGCCACATTTCTGACAGAGGTTTTTCTTTTTAAATCCACGGTTTTGGTGTTATTTCAAATATTCCACTACCGTGAGAGAAGACCTATCAAATGAATGCTGAGTAGATAAACAGCCTTTAGCTGTTGATTTGCTCATTCAAATATCTTATAATAATAATCTCATGTGCACCCAACAGTAATTCATCCAACTAAGTGGAAACACACCAGTGAAACGCAACAAAAACACACCACGCCTGATCAATCAAGCTCAAATGCGTCAAAAATTTCCCCAAGGTTTTAGGCAAACAAACAGTATAATCTCATTGCTGCGTTCTCACAACAAAAAAATCACTCCCACAAATAAACCAAACAACAGGCTTGCAGACGGTTCAAAACTCCAAACCTTGATCTAATTTGGCTGATGAGTCTTGGCATCTTTCATTTCACCGGCTTTGCCTCTGAAACCTAAGCAATCAATGTGAGTTCTGTCTCCGGCCTCTCCATGTCTGCCTGTGGAGCCCGTTCAGATGGCTGGGGCCTGTGGGGAGAGATGGCTCTTTCCCGACACCATGATAGCCTCATTAGCTGCTTCCCCCGCCATTGTTGTTTTACAACAGCACTGTGTGTCGAGATTCCTCATTAAGATAAGGGCTGTTCTATGGAGAGGGACGCAATCCTGTCAGTCCTATGAACCTAGTGCCGGGCAATCAGGATACTTAACTGACCATTTTCCCATAGAAAAAAAGAAACAGGGCTCTCTCAGCCTCTCTCTCCTTCCTCTTTGGATTGGAAATATGAATTTAAATACAATGAATGCAATTATTGTGCATAAAATGCTCGCATACTTGATGCACATCCTGTTGTTGCAGAGAGAACCACACCAATCCTCAAAACATAACAACAAAGCCTGTGCACAAGCCCTGGGATGAACTGATAATGAGGATAGTTGCTATGAAGCACAACTTAAAATGAGACTTGTGAGGGTACCAAACATATGGATCAGACTGCATCTGTCTGTATCTAAGACTGTCTGTATGCTACTGTAGGCTTCTGTTTTCACAGTGCCTGAGCAACCATTGTTAAACAGACAGGGGTTACGACGCAACAACAACCGACGCAAACGCTGCGTTCAAGACCACTGAACTCTGAAACTAATCAGATGTGGTGTTGCTCATTGTCCTGGAGACAAGGCAGAGCCTGGGTAAAGAGAGCCTGTCAAATCACGGGCCCTGATGATGGAGATAGAAGATAAACTCAGGGTCCTTGGGGACTCTTCTCCCCCAGCAAACAAATCTCTGAGAGAGCGGAGACGCTATAGAGTTCTCCAACATCTGTCTCTGCTACACCACTAATATCGCATCTACAGATCCCATCAACCATAGAAATGGACTCTAAAGAACCCAAACCCGTCCGTTCTCGAAGTGATTTTCCCGGATATACGTAGCTACAACAGCCCTCTCGTATGCGGGCAGCACCCCTGCTTTCTTGTGTTTGAAACATGTGGAGAAAACTTCAGTGCAGACGCCATTTGTGTTGGAGATTTTCTTTTTTTAAATGTGCCGTTTAATCTACGCTGGGTTTTGCTTTAATCGCCATGTGCACAATCACAGCAGGGCTAGCTCTCCTTTCTGTGCAGGGAGAGCACAGTCATCAGCACAAGCGTCTACAGAGAATTAGTATGTTAAATTTACCTCGACGGGGACACCTTCATGTTTGCTACAATAACAGCCAGTAAAATCTCTGACCTCAATTTCCCGCATTCTGGAAGTGGTAATTTATCACCACCTACCAACACCAGAAAGAAAGAAAGAAAAAAAATAGAACAATCACCAAACACTCTTTCCAATTATGAGTGAGTAAAGAATGTTTGCAGGGCCAAATGGCTAGAATTCCCTATCCACAGGTTTAAAGTCATTCATTATCAAATGTGTGCTCAAAGGTTAGTGTGCTGGTGTGGGGGGTGATATAAACATTAATTTCCGAGCTCGGGGCTGCTGGCGTTCTACTGAACTGCGACAAGCCGTTTGTCACCAGGCCACACACCAAGCACCGCAGGTTAGATGGCTTCTTGTTGTTTGCCACCCTCCACAGAATAGCTGGCCCTGCCATGCTGGAAAATGGGCTCTGAGTGCAGTGTATTTCAGATGAAGTTCATCTGAAACAAAGCCTCTTTTTTCCTCCAACACTCTCCCATCGGCACACAGAGATAGATAGATAGATAGATAGATAGATAGATAGATAGATAGATAGATAGATAGATAGATAGATAGATAGATAGATAGATAGATAGATAGATAATAAGAATATGCTTTCCAAAAGATTGCCATTATCTAAGTACAATGATTGAACAATCATCATTGGGAAAAGATGAATACTTCTCACTGAATGCCAATGAGGCATTTTCATCCCCCAAATCCCTCTCCAATTAGGCTGTTACCCTGCTTCTCAGGTAACCATTCTCTCTCTCTCTTTCTCTCTCTCTCTCTCTCCCTCTCTCTCTCGCACACTTGGATAAACAGAGGACGCAAAAGATGGCCGACATTGCTTGCGCCCTCAGAATGCCAGACTCAGCTCCCACCGAGTGCTTCATTAATCATTCATCTTTAATAGATTATGCAAATTCAGGACATAAAAATCAACAAGATCAATAACTGGTTGAATTTTAATTGGGAGCAGAAAACATTTAAAGAATGGATATAATCTCATAGCTCTATCCAGAGTGAGGGTGTAATTTATTGAGAATTGGATCTCAGCCTAAGTGAGGAAGTCAATTCAACTTTTTTTTTTCTACTTGGCTTACGTTCCTATTTGCAGAGTTTATCAAATGGCAGTAAACCCTAATATCTTTCCTCGTCATCCTGCGGCACATGAAATCCTTGAAGTCTTTGCAAACTCATGTAAATAAAATGCTAAAAGTTGAGTGGTTTTTTTTTTTACTTAGATTTGACTGCGAAAGTTATGAAACATTTTTTTTCCTGACATGCATGTGCCAAAAATAGCATTCTATTAATTATATAGCTTTGTTAATTCGCTTCCGTATTATGCAATCTGTGGCCCTCACATATGTCGCTGTAGGAGGCCCCAGGCCCCCAGGTGGCTTCGAGGCCACCTGCTATGAGTGTGCTCCCCAGAGCGAGACCGCTTTCATAGGAGGGGCCCAGCATAAAAGACAAAAACACACCTTTCTTCTCCTGAGGCCCAACTTTCTGGGGCAAATCTACCTCCCACATATTCAGGGAGGAAAAAAGGGGTCTTTCTTTTCCCATAGCACTATGCTCAGGTCTGGGGTTGGCCCTGGGATCATTTGAGAAGAGCCACTGCGGTTTTCAATCATCTTGCCCTCCACTTTACTCATGTGCACATATGTGCACGCACGTGCATGCTCACACACACACACACACACACACACACACACACACACACACACACACACACACACACACACACACACACACACACACAGACTGAGGACTCAGTGACTTTGATGGCTACTGCATAATTTTGAGTTTTATTAAAAGCCTGGTATATTAGCCTCAAGCCAATGTGGCTATCAGTAAACCTACTCTCTCATGGGAAAAAGCCTCCGCAGCCACAATGAAACAATATTTCAATTAACAAGGCAGCCATCAATCTCCAAAGCAGACCAACAGGAGCTATGGTGAAACACAGTGGGTTGGTATGGGTTATATGATACAGATAGTTTATACCACAAGATATTCAATACGCCGCACCTGTCATCACCTGCAGCTTTCACAGGGGGACTGTCAATGCAAAGTTACCACTGAAAACAGCAGCCATTTTACAATAAGGCAAAAAAAAAAGAGAAAAAAGGTGGAATTTCGTCTCTCTCACTCTCTTTCTGCACATCTCTTTGTCTTTCTGTTGTTCAATCTGTTTCTCTCTTCCTTCCCTCTTCTCTCTGTCTCTGTCTCCATCTCTGTCTCTCTGTCTGTCTGTCTGTCTCTCTCTCGCTCTCTCTGTCTCGCTCTCTCCACAGCATGAGGCAGTCAGCCAGCCACTGTGCCGTTCCAGCCGCTGTCAATCAACGGCCTATCATAGCCTTTGATGACAAAGTTGTGTCGCAGTGAGAACAGCAGCTGTCTCTTATGAGAAGTGCTTCCAGTCAATCTGTTCGCGGGCCAATCCAGGCTAACACAATAGCCGGTTAGGAAAAGCGTGTGAAAGGCCTGTAGGATTTAATGGGCTCAGATGATCTATCACCGCTCCGTATCGCTTAGAAATAAACACGCGGTGGAATTTAAAAGAGGGGCTATTCGGTTTCCAGTAAGTGTCCGTTATCTCTTGGAAAATATGTGTTGCATAATGAATTTTTAAATGCAGCCAAAATATGTCGAACATTCTACTGATTTAGGAAGGGAGAGGTTCCCACACAAATCGGCAAAGTCAGCGATTCGATGAGTCATCGCTACGTTACTGTCTGAGCGATGAAGTTATTTGATATCCCGATTAGACAAATGAGAACTCGCGCTAACAACGGTGTGATAATACAGAGAAAATGCGAGCATAAATAGTTCATTTGGCATCTTGATGCGTGCTCAATAATCCAGGTAAGAAAATCAAAGGAGGTTGAATCAGTTCATCTGGATACAATGTGTCAATAAACGTATCCAGATGAACTGATTCAGCCCTCTCTGATGTTCGTTTGGTGTTTTACGGCCCTGTTTACCCTTTTCGCTGCAGATATCTTTGACTTATCGCACTTCTGCGTGTTCCTTTTAAGGCATCTCGTGTCAGTACGGTTAGTGGAGACTGGGTGGAGGTGTACCTGTCACGACAGAGTAGCTCTGGGAGACACTGGAGGCCAGGTCGGAGCTGGCACTCGTGGACAGGCTAGGCTTCACCTCGTCCAGGCCTGCATTCATGGATGGGAGCGAGTACTCATTCGCCTGTGGACAAAAACACAACCCTTGAAATGAGAAATACAAAACAAATCTTGTCAGTCATGATATTCAAAGTCGTCAGTAGAGAGATACGCATTAAGTTAAGGCTGAGGAGGAGAGCGGCTGGGATCCGCGTTGTCTCGATAAAGTGGTTGAGCTCAACGAACGTAGTGGTGTTGTTTCACAGACAAAGATCTGTCTTTTTCGGGAGAACCGCATAAGAAAAAAAAACGTATCTGAAAGAAAAACCCACGGTGTATATCTGAAGAAATTCTCTATGATCCTCTCACTGTGTCTCCGTCTGAACGTTTCCTGTGCATTCTGGGGACCCCCCCCCCCTGTTCTTTACCAAGGCCTGTGATGTATGCAAGCATTAGGGCTTGTCTGAGAGGAAGGGAGGAAGGGTGAGAGGGATGAGAGAGGGATTGGGAGAGGAGTGAAAGGATGGGGTGTCAGCTGGCTCTTTGTGCTCCACTGCAGTCATCCCTGTGACCAGTCAAGGGAGGAGACATTCAGGGCTTTGTTACAGGAGAGACATGTGGTCCGGGGTTTTAAAGGGGAGTACAACCTCAAAATCAACCTTTGTGTTTCACCGACAGGATGAATGTATAAAATAAGAGAGTTAAAATGGTATTTTTTTTATTTTATTCTATTTTATTTTTTGTAAATTTTAACCATTTTTATGTTGGGTGTTCATTGCTTTGTAATTCGGTGATGAAGAAATGTACTGGCAGTTCATTTTTGGCAGCAAATAAAATCACCTCTTATGCTCCAAATTATCACTGAAATAATGATATTATAATGATATAAATTATGATACTTGGTAAAAGCCCCTCTCGGAATAACTACCATCTAGTTTAGTCTCCTTAGTATTTATTCCCTTTAATCCCTGGGTAAAACGATGCAAGCAGATGTGATGAATCCTGTTTGTTAATAGGGTGAGACTTTCTGACCTGCCTCTCTGTTTGAGAGTGTGTCTCTGTGTGTGCAAGTGAGCGTGCACACGTGTGTGTGTGTGTGTGTGTGTGCATGTGTATGGTGTGTATGGTGTGTGTGTGTGTGTGTGTGTGTGTGTGTATGCATGCATGTGTGCGTGCGTGTATCTGTTTGTCTCAATGGGAGTGGAGTCCCACAGGCCCGAGCCGGTGACCCCAGTCTTGTCTGCCTCTATCCCAGATAAACTCTAATTGTCTGCTTACAACTGTTCCCTGGCACTAGGCTGGATGTTCCTCTCTATTCCTCTGGGCCTCCACAGCACAAGAGCCATTTTGTCATGCAGATGGGCTGTGGGCAGGGCTGGGCAGTGCTGGGTGGAGGGCGAGCGGCAAGCACAGTGGGCCCTGAATGACCTGACCACATGGCTGCCAGAAGTGTGGGAGGGATGAGGCCTGTTCAGCCTGGCCTCTTTAAAATGGCTTTTTAATACCCTGACGCAGACACCAGACAAGCCCCTAATAGCCTAATAGTCCACCTTTTCACCAGTTTAAAAATAGGAGGGGGGTGGGGGGGGAGTTCGCTGGAAATAGGGAGAAAAAGGAGGTGCAATGAAAGAGTGGAAAGCAGTCTGATTAATATTACATTAAATTAAAACTGATTTTTCTGGACCATTCCGACGTCGTTTTTCTCCCCCCTCCTCCACCTTCCTCTTGCCTTTTTAATACCTTCTCCTGCACTCTTTGTGATTGCAAGTCATTTCCAATTCGTTTTGGTATTGATCTTGCCGTAGAAATCAGTTTGGTAATTAGCTGCATTAGGGCCTGTATAGCAGGCTGAGGGGCTGTCCCACTGATTTATCGCCGCTGTAATTCGCCACGATCGTGCTAGAGATGAAAATGAACTCAATTAGGCCACTGCGAAGGCTGCATGGGCACCCGTGTAGAGTTTCAAGGGAAAAATTAATAGTCTCTTGTTGTTTAACAGTCTAATGAATGTAAATAAAGGTTATCCGCTGTAATAGGCCCGTTGCTTTGAGCGAGAAGTTAGAAGGAGCTTTTTTGTCGCGCGTGTCAGCATGTGTGCCATTACATTCACCGTGAATTCATGTATATTATTCCGCTGGGCGCTAACGACAAAACTAGACGCCGCGGGATACAAGTGGGAAAATACTCCAGATACTGTGAAAGTGTCAGGGTGGACAAAGACGCGACGGTGTGACAGACCTGCTCGGGTTTGACGTGTTCTGTGGTGGGGAAGACGTCCGGGTAAGAGGGACGCTCGAACACGCGGTCCAGGGCCTCCAGCTGCTGCTGGGTGAAGGCATCTGCTCGCAGGTGCTTCCTTAAACTCTCCACACTGCCCTGAGAGTCACTCCCTGGGCCCGAGCCATCAGAGCCATCTGCAGGGAGAGAGAGAGAGAGGAAGGAGGGAGGATGACGAGACACTCCTTCAGTATACGGCTTTAACTTGTTTAGCTGATACCACTGGAGGAATTTGGCAATGTTAGATTGCTGTCAAAGGGAGAAACAAACAGAAGAAAGGGCGAGGGAGTGGTAAAATGAGAGACAATGGTGAATTATGTCCCCCCCCTCTCGCTCTCTCGCTTGCTCTCTCTCTCTCTCTCTCTCTCTCTCTCTCTCTCACACACACACACACACACACACGCACGCACGCACGCACGCACACACACACACACACACACTTTCAACTTCCTCATACACACACATACACACACACTCTCACCTTCCTAACACACACACACACACACACGCATGCACAGACACACAGACACACATGCACACACACACGCGCGCGCGCGTGCGCACACACACACACACACACACACACACACACATACTTTCAACTGTCTCATACACACACATACACACACACTTTCACCTTCCTAACACACACACACACACACACACACACACACGCATGCACAGACACACACATGCACACACACGCGCGCGCGCGCGCACACACACACACACACACACACACACACACACACACACATTGTGAGGGAGCTCTCTGTGTCCACCCCCAACCCCGCCCAGGGCTGCCAACAGGGCGGTCATCATGTGATAGGTCTGTGGTAATTGATGGATTACCTTCAGTGCAAATATATACATGTAAAGGAGTGAGTGTGTCTCAGATGAAGGAAGCAGGGCTGATGATCACATACAGAGTCTCTCATTCTGTGAGCAGGAAATGGAGAGCCATTATTTAACCATGCTATTTCCTCCTGAACATATTATACCCTTTACCCCCCCCCTCTCTCTCTTGCTCTATCTCTATTTCTCTCACTCCCTCCCCCACAGATTGCCTGTCTTCTGGAAAACAGAATGGAGAGAAGGTACTCAGGGCCGAATGAGGATGGGGCACCGAGGGCAAACATATGCATTTCCTCCCCTCAGCCACCCTCTATATAAACAAATGAGCCACTGCTTCCCTCGTTCTGCTGATCTCTGACCCTATCAACCTGGCCACGGAGCCTATCACCATCTCCAGCAGCGCTTTGCCTGTTCGCTCATCAAGTCTCAACCACAACACTATGCAAAAAAGGAAAAGAAAAACAACAACGCATAAAAAGTCCATGGCTAAAAGGTGCATTAGACGGTGTCCTGGGAACCTCCACTAGACTGCCAGCCACCCGCCTCCCTCCCTTTCCTCCCTCCGCAGTCAACAGCGGATGAGGGCTTTAGCTCCCGTACAAATCTGTCATTCTAAATTTGCAGCAGATTATGTTCTCTCCTGGGCGAGCCAGCGGTGATATATGATATGCAAGGCCACTATTGATTGCCTGATCCGCCGGCAGAGGAGGGAGGCGAAATGAACTTGGAATGAACATCATGCCTCAACTCATTGTGCGTATAATACTCTACTTAATCCCACATTTTTCTGTGCTATGGAATTCAATTGATCAATCATGTTCCACTGATGGTACCATTTCAGGGGCGTTATTGCCATTCTGCTCGGCTGCTTGACCTTTTTTCAATGGCTGAGGCCAGAGGATGAACCCGACTCGCACCAAGAAATAGATCTACGGAGAGAACGGAATAGGGGACTGGAATTGGGTATGAGAGAGGATGTGTGTAACGTGTTAGTGTGTGTGTGTGTGTGTGTGTGTGTGTGTGTGTGTGTGTGTGTGTGTGTGTATCATTGTTAAAATGAATTGACTTAGCTTAGTGGAACATTTGTGGAGGAATTCGTTTTTCCTGCCGCGGTGCTTTTGCTACCTTTGTTTTTCCTACCATCAACTGAACCTGATCACATATTTTAGCACAGGCATTTCTTTTGGACAGGCCCCTTGGGGGTCTTTCACAATGCCAGTTGTTGCTGCTGTGTGAACCTCAGTGGTTGTCTTTGGTGCGAAGAAAATGGAGTCATTAATTACCTTCTATCAGCTGGTTGGAGAAAAGAGGCAAGTGCGATCAATAGCAAGCATTTGTCATTCACCGTGGAGGGGCATGCTTACCATACTCAACACATACAATCAGGCCTTCTCAACCCACTACAGAAGGACACAACCTCCCAACAAAGGATATTCTGTCTTACTCTTGCTCCCCGTAATGGGAATAATGACAAATTAGCTAATTTGGAAAACACCCAAGAGGGTAAATTCACGTTTGACTTTAGATCACGTCATTCACAAGCAAGTGTGATTTGTCCTTTAACGGTGAGCGCGGCGATGAGCGAAGACTGAATCTTGACTGGCTCGTCTCGCTTCCTCCGTGGTGCTTCAGCTCCTCGGGTATCTCAGCTCTTATCATTTCCCACCTCACTTGGAGACTGTGTGTCTCTGTTTTCACACCAAAGTGTAAGGAGAAACTGGCGCTCTGTCAGATCAGGCAATCAAGATAAAAAAAGAAGAAGAAGGAAAAAGCAAGGCTCTTCCCAATGATGTTCGCACCTCATCCTTTAAAGGAATGCACTTCTCAGGAGATGTAAACATCTCTGCAAGGGTGTTGCAGCCTGGCCTCCGTGTGTCTGGCACTTTTGTGGTTTTGCCAGAATATGCCGACCAACAGCTTCAGAGTGGACAGTGCAAGCTTGCCTGGCATCTTGTCAAAAGCACCATACCACTGTTGTACTCAACAACAAAAAAAGAAGAAAAAAAGGTGAAAATGACTCAATCTTTTAGGTATTGCACCATGGAAAGGTAAGTGAATTATTATATGTATGCTTTCAGTAAACACACACACACACACAAAAGCTGCAGGAAAGTGGGCAGCAGCATCAGAAGAGCATGCCGATAGCTTGACACGCTGTAGTGTTTATTCTCGTGTCGCTGAGGGGGATGTTTTGTCCTGCGCTGGTGTAGTGGCACTTTATGTCCTGCTTTCATCTCCCCTGTTTCTGTGATAAGATCACTTCATGTTGAGGGAGAGGTAGAGCGGGGGGGGGGCTTGTTTGAAAGGCAAATGAATTCCTGCGCACTGCCTCGTACCCTCCGTAAATCACTGACATGGGATTCCCCAGATCTGAAAGCTGCCCCGCCGACTGGTTACTTATTCATTCTTTGCTGATAGGTGAAATGATGCTATCACAAATAGCGTGAGTCATTTGTTGATGTTTTTAAAAATGCAGCTGAGCTTGAAAAAAAGAAAAAAAAGAACACAAACAAACTGGTATACCCAGAGGGTGAGCACTCCTTCCCTGTAAGCTAGCTATATTTATGAAACCTCTGAAGCGGAAAGGAGAGAGGTGGGAAGGGTGGGGGAGAAAAGGAGAGGCGATATGGAAGGAGTGGAGAGAGAGAGAGAGAGAGAGAGAGAGAGAGAGAGAGAGAAGGGGGGGGGGGCAGCTCTGCCATGGCTGTTAATATCTTAGCTTGTGGCATGTTTAAGAGCTTTATTAATTCGATTTAACACCGCAAAGCAGCGTATTGACTGTTAACTGGCATACTGACGGTTATTTGATATTTGCGCCGTTCCCGGTACATGTGCTGAGACTTTGCTTTACTTCTCTTAAGCTTACCAGTCATTTAAATGACCTCAACATACATTTTCGAGGGGGGGGGGATCTGTAGAAACTATAATGTCTATAAGACTGTTTGGACACGGTCTAGCAGTCCGTGACACTACTTAAACAATTTGCGTACTCTCGGAGCTCCTGTCCTCCTCTCCCGTTGGAGTCCTTCCTCCTCCCTTTGCTCTTCTGCCGTTCTCCTCCGTTCTCCTCCGCTCTCCCATTTACCCACTTTGGACCAGCTTGTCGTTTAACACCGCCACCCCGCGCAGTGTAGTCTTTGTGGAAATGCAATTAATGTATCCCTCCTTTTTTTTCTTTCTTTCTTCCAAGCCTTTTTCTCTCTCCTTCTCAAGCTGAGTAATGCGCCGCTCCATTAATTCTCGGCATCAGCGCCCATAATTGACTTTTCTCCGACATGATTCCTCTTCATGTGAGTGAATTCCCTCTCTCCTGATATTTTAGTGTCAGATCCCGGTGTACGCTGTTTACAGCTGCGTGGGTCGCAGGGGGACGTGTCGCTGAATGCAAACGGCTAACTTGCAGGAATTGGACAAAGGATGACTGCGAAGGGGAGACGATCTGTTTTGTAAAGTAATGACGGCACACAGGTAAAGAGAGAGAGAGAGAGAGAGAGAGAGAGAGAGAGAGAGAGAGAGAGAGAGAGAGAGAGAGAGAGAGAGAGAGAGAGAGAGAGAGAGAGAGATGGATGGAAAGGAAAGGAAAGGAAAGGAAAAAAAAACAGATGGGGAGAGGTGTAATGTGAATTCCTTTGTGTTGTCCTCGACTGTTGGGGCCTTAGCAGTTATTCGTCCCTATGTTACGCTCTGTGGCCCCTCTCAAACCCGGGCTTTTCTCTCTTTCAACCGGACCCCACCAGGACCATCATGGTGCTCATGATTCCATTTATTTCTGTCCGACTCGGGATGCGTTTATTTTCTAAAGGGATTCTCTGTTGACTCATTGTCATAGGCTAGCTTGACTAGCCAACCCAACCAGAGTGGGCCCAGGTTAAAATCCTCACACTAACCAATTTATTTTTTCCCCCTTTTTCTCCCCAATTGTATTTGGCCAATTACCCCACTCTTCCGAGCCGTCCGGTCGCTGCTCCACCCCCTCTGCTGATCCGGGGAGGGCTGCAGACTACCACATGCCCCCTCTGATACATGAGGAGTCGTCAGCTGCTTCTTTTCACCTGACAGTGGGGAGTTTCACCAGGGGGACATAGCACGAGGGAGGATCACGCTATTCCCCCCAGTTCCCCCCGAACAGGCGCCCCGACTGACCAGAGGAGGCGCTAGTGCAGCGACCAGGATACACACCCACATCTGGCTTCCCACCCGCAGACACGGCCAGTTGCGTCTGTAGGGACGTCCGACCAAGCCGGAGGTAACATGGGGATTCGAACCGCCGATCCCTGTACACTAACCAATTTAAACTCCTTCAACGGGACACAGGTTCAAAGGTTATGCACAGTGCCAGGCTACATAAGGCCAAATATCACATTTGAGCAAAACAAAATAGTTTTGGTACTCAGTTTTTTTTTTGTTGAGCTGAACAATGTTGGCACGACTCTGGCTCCTGCATATGGACATTCTTCCATATCAGCCGAGTATGAATGAACAACCTGCTAGGCCATATTTTCCCCCCTCCCAGCTAACACGCTCATCAACTCCCTCTTCCACACTCATCCTACACCCACGCTACAATCACAAGTTATGACCTTTGCTTTCTGCATCTAATTCATCACTGCAGCTCTCTAGGGCCTGTCCTCCCCCAGCTCCTCTGGGTCCCATCCAGGTTGTGGGCACACCAGCTTATGAGGAAAACACGGCGTTGGGTCACACCAACCTGCCCGGGTGTACCGGCGAGGTCAGGATCAACCTGTCTTTGTGCGGAGATACGGCAGTGAGGCCCACATAAGTCTAGAGCGCCATAGGAACAGGTTAACCCGTTGACTGATTTCAAAATAAAGGTGCAGCGGCTGGGAGTCGGAGCAGGTGCGTTTCAGATGGCTCTTTCGCCTTCGTAATTAGTTCCAAGTGCCGCTGGGCATATTTCAGCAGGGTTTGTTCGGAAATGACGGAATGACCAAAGAAGACTTATATGAGCCATACCATAAATCACCGCGCAAGACTCATAACACACATGACCCATTCAAGAGGTAGTTGCCTCCCATTCATCTTGCTTCCAGTTCCAGCACAGGTATAAATGACTGAGAGAGAGCACGCCACAACAACAGGCTAATTTCCCCACTCCACTATTAATGCGTTTGGCAGGGACAACATTCCATTTCCTGTAATGAGATACACAAATAAATCTGGCTATGGATAGATTCAGGGTGGCTCTGTGTGTGTGTGTGTGTGTGTGGTGTGTGTGTGTGTGCAGAATGGGGGGGGGGGGGGGGGCAAAGGAGGAGGCACATTCTCCCAGCACTGGACATAATTGGTATCGCCTGCTCGCAGACATGCAAACCAATCTCTCCACAGATAGGGCTGAAGCTCTCTCTTTTTCCCCCCTTAAGGCTATTTCTTTTGTCTTTTCAGATAGCTTGCACATCCAAGATAGCAGGAAGAGGGTGGGGGGGGGGGAGATGTTAATTTGTGAATTAATAGCTTCTCTCTGCAGAATTGCAAATTCTTTTAAATGTCACAACATTCAGTGCGCAAGGAGCATCCGAAGCCACAAAGTCACAAGTCCGTACACACGCACGCACGCACGCACGCACGCACGCAAACACACACACCACACACACACACACACACACACACATACACATAAACAAATTTTGCACCCTTGCTCAACTCTCATTGAGTTTTCCGGGACGTTCTTTGCACCCTCCTCCCCTCATACATACATTCTCCCAACCTTCTCTCTCTCTCTCTGTCTCTGTCTCTGTCTCTGTCTCTGTCTCTCTCTTTCTCTCTCTCTCTCTCTCTCTCTCTCTCTCGCTCTCTCTCTCTCTCTCTCTCTCTCTCTCTCTCTCTCTCTCTCTCTCTCTCTCTCTCCTCTCTCTCTCTCTCTCTCTCTCTCTCTCTCACTCATCTCATCCTCACTCGCTCATCTCATCCTCACTCGAAGCCGTCCAGTGTAACATGCTACTTTTAATTTGCAATAACACATGACAAGGACAGATTAATGGCTCTTATGGCACCTGTGTCCCTGAAGCTCGTCTTACGGGGGCCCCGGTGTACATAACGCGTGTCACACTACATTATCTCTACAGCCCTCAGTATGGGGACCTTTTTCTTCCTCAAAGGGCAACGGCTGACTTCAGCCACACCAAAAGCACCCGGTGTCTCCAGGCCAGCAGGAGAGTGCTAACGCTGCGCAGTCCTCTATTTTCACATTTTTTGACCAAGTACAGACAGATAATTTGCATGTAATGCACAGTGCTTCAAGCAATTTAAAAAATGAGGGTTCTGGTTAACATACAGACGTGCAGCAAATTGTGCAAAGTCAAATGCAAAAGATTCTAAACAACATACAAAACAGTAGCGTGCACCTTACCAAATGTGCTGTGTTTGTCATTCAGTTTTGTCCTCTGCCTTGCAGAATAGCATGATAAAAGATTGCAGCTTAATCACTGCTTGGTCATATGTTTAGCCGGCTCAGGTAGCGTCAGCCTTTTGTATTGTGCTCGTCTACCTGCAACCGAGACCAGGCCTTAGCTGTGCCATCACCCCCTGGGTGACTTTGTGTGAAATAACAGCTACGTTTAAATAACTCTGCAGGCCTTCAGACAATTTACACTACTCTTGAACAACCACACAGGATGCCTGTATTCAATTACTGACATCACATGTTGAGCCGGGGGCAAAATGCCATATGCAAAATTATTCATATTAGCTTGATGGAATAAATGATTATGTACCCAGAGGGATAAAGCAATGTGAAAAAAAAGTCTTGACTGAGAACACAGCAGCCATCTCTTCTCAATAGCAATATACTGAATTGGACACACAGCATGTTGCCGTATATTGAACTGCATGCCATTACATGGAAAATAATATTTTCCACCCGTCGCTTTAGCTTCTTCCAATTTAATATCTCTGGCAAATATTTAAAGGAACTTCTTCCTTGACTTTTGTTCATTGGCTCATAAGCCTGGAATAGCAAAACAGCGGTTAAGGAGAATGAATGGTTATCTGATTGACCAAAACAAAAGAGAAGGTTTTCTAACTTCAACTTTACAATGTCCTATATTCCTCCCATCCAAGTGGTTGCCACTCCAGAGAACTACAGAGACAGAAAAATAAAAGAAGGAAGTGGCCTGTTTTGATGAATGCGCTTTTGAAATCATTTTCAACCATATCAACCCATCACAGCCACCCCAAAAACAAGCCAATATATGCTACTGAATCATTAACTCTCCCCTCTCTCTCTGGGCACACACACACACTCACACACATACACACACACACACACACACACCTCTGCCCCCTCCTTGCCTGCACCGGTCTGTTCCTACACCTGTTAGGCCTCCACCAGGGACATGTTAATTCATAGGCATTAAAAAAGCCAATTGTTTGCACAACCGATAATCTATTAGCCCCGAGGCAGTGTGTGTCCACTCAATTTGCTTGCCTAGAATGAGAAATTCCGGTTTAGACCGGATA